>NW_015386417.1:110774-157341 GCF_001527695.2 Protobothrops mucrosquamatus
GGGGGGTTAGGTGGGGATGGGGGTGGGAGGAGTATAGAAATAGAGTTACTAGTATTGACCTAAGGGGAAGTAGGATATATTAAAATAATAATAGATTAGTTATATGTATAACTGAGTTAATTATATTGAAATAATTTGAATTGTACAAATATGATTTTGTTTTGATTAATTGATGGCCTTGCCACCATGTAAAATAAAATTAATTAAAAAAAAAAGTGGCAGAAATTCATTGACAATAATTTCAACCATGGAATGAAGGAGTTAAATATCTCAGCAAAGGCTGGCCTAAAACAATAACTTTATATTTAAATTGCCCGTACATCTTATGAAATGTTTTTATTTCATTGTTATTCATAATACTAGAATTTGATGCTATAAACTTTATAAATTAAGTACTCTAATCCTTGCAGTCTTGAACTTAATGTTATTCTTTCCAATTTACAAGCTAAATTCTAAAATGTTTTTTCAACTAAAATATACTGTATGCTGTAAAATATACTGCCTGATTCCATAACAAAAGATAAAGAAACAGCAGAAGAGAAAAATGTACTAATTTGTAGAAGAAATAATCTCTTCATAGCAACCTTAATTTGTGTTCTCCAAATTCACATGGCAAACTTTTTTGCAATCTAGCTTCAGCAAAATTTTACTAGTTTGTTTACAAGATTACAAGTGCCTTTTATTTATTTTCATTTTTTGTTATTATTTAGAACAGTGGTGGCGAACCTATGGCACGCGTGCCAGAGGTGGCACTCAGAGCCCTCTCTGTGGGCACGCGGGCCATGCCCCGGAGATGGAAACTGTCCCTCTTCAACCAGCTGCCCGCTAACTCGCCGACGTCCCACATGGCCGGATGCATCTCAGCATGGCTGGTTTCCTCCCCCCCGTCCTATCCCTCCTGGCCTCGCATGCTCTCCTTTTCCTGGGCACGACCCACTGCATTGCCTCCTCAGCTGTCGGCCGGCTGTCCAGCTCAGAGGCGGCTTCTCTGAACTGCTAGCGGCGGGCTGCGGAGCCCCAGAGTGTGCCAGTTGAGGGGCCGGCAGGCTGTGGCTGCTGACGGACACTGTCAACCCCCATGCACTCGCTGGCCTCTGTGTGTGGGGGCCGATGGTGTCAGGCAGCAGCCACCCCAGCCCTTGCATTGCCTTGCCCTGTGCAATGGCACCCCCGCCCTGCCTTGCCTTGCCTTGCCTTGCCTCACCCTGCAGGACGAGCCTCCCTGCCCACCGCCCCACCTGCCAGAGACCTCCTGGATATCCCCCAACCTATCTGGCCCCCACAGACATCCCTTCCCACAAGCAACATCGAGGTGACCATGCCCACCTTGGCCACACCCACCCAGTTTGCCATGACCACCACAGCCACGCCCACCGTGGGTCACGTCCACCTGGCACCTGGCGATACATAAGTGGGTTTTGGGTTGCAGTTTGGGCACTCAGTCTCTAAAAGGTTCGCCATCACTGATTTAGAACATTCATCATAAGTTCTCAGAGCAATGAGCATGTACTGTAATGGAAGAATACAATAAATTATGGATTGTTTCCCTTTCCCCCAAATTTTACAGAACTAATTATATATTTTTAAAAGAGAGAGAGAGGTGGCCTTTAGCATTTTACTAGCATCCAAAGTAAATGAAAATGCTGAGAATGAAGTTATACACAGATGCCTGTTCCCTGGATATTTTATAAAATCTAATCTATATTTCCCAATCACAATTAACCTTTATTAAGGCAATGGAATTCATTACACCAGAATGGGGTGATGACTGCTAAATTAGATGGCTTTTAAAGAAACCCTTAGGAAAAATAACTCACAGATGTATCCTAGTATTTATCTTTAATTCTAAAACAAGCCAAAGGCCAAAGGCATTCCAGGTAGAAAAATACCTCTAATTAATTAGTCATAAAAAAGAGGATCACACTTTTAAACTTTTTTTTAATGAAAATATGTCTGCAGCATAGTTGTGTACCAAATCTGATATATGTATGGCAATTTTCTTTAATTGCCACTTGGTTCAGCTTTTTCTATAAGATAACAAAGTGTCTCCCAGCCAATTACCAGATGCCACTACTTCCATTTCAGGGAAAATAGTAGAAGTGTAATGTTAATGAAAGAGGCAACAATACATGCTGTAAGAGGAGGATAGAATATGCAAGACAGTAGATATACTGGCTTCATTTCCTTAAATTTCCACTTGGACAATAGAACCTGAAAGACATTTTCCAACTTAATTTCTTTTCTTTCTTTTTTTGAGCCACACTCAATCTAGTTGCCCAGAGTGTTGAAAAATTACTAGCCAGGAACATAGGCGTTATGAAGCAAGGAGTTAGCTTTGACTCATTACACAAGTCATTACATTACACAAGAGACCTAAAACTTACTCTTCCTAAATTCCACAGAACTTTATCTGTTTCCTCCCAAAAGGAAGAAAGCACTCTGGGGATATTACTATATTATAGATAAAATCAGTGCTTTTTTTGTAAAAAAAAAAAAAAAAAAGGTGCCAGAACTCACACACATCATACAACCCGCCTTGCCTACCCTACAAGGTTCCATCCAAAAAAGGTGCCGGAACTCCGTTCTGGGCGTTCTATGAGAAAAAAAGCCCTGGATAGAATGCAATAAAGTAATAAACTTCATATGTGGATCTGATTGCTTGCACCTGACAGCATGCTAGGTATGCTTGATAGATGTTCTGCAACCCAAACTGCAAAATGTGATAAAATAAAATAATAGGGAGTAATTACAATGCATTCACTTTTGTTATTTTGTTATGCTGCAGCCTGTTTCTATAGTTGTTGCAATTCATTTTTTTCTTATTAAGCTACACTCAGTACCCCATAATGATAAAGTGAAAACAGAATTTTAGAAATGTCTATAAATTTATTAAAAAGAAAAAAAACCTGAAATATCACATTGGCATAAGTATACAGACCCTTTGCCACAACACTTGAAATTTAGCTCAGGTACCTCTCATTTCTCTTGATCGTTGCTGACATGTTTCTACACCTTGTTTGGCGTCTATCTGTGGTAAATTAAATTGATTGGACATGATTTGGAAAGGCACGCACCTCTCTATAGAAGGCCTCACAGCTGACAGTGCATATGTAGCAGAGCAAAAGCCATAAGGTCAAAGGAACGGCCTGCAGAGTTCAGAGACAGGATTATTGCAAGGCATAGATCTGGGGAAGGCTACAATAAAATTTCTGCTGCACTGAAGGTTCCTAAGAGCACAGTGGCCTCCATAACTCTCAAACAGAAGAAGTCTGGTACAACCAGGACTAGTTGCCCGATCAAACTGAGCATATGGGGGAGAAGAACCTTTGTAAGAGAGGTGACCAAGAACCTGATGGTCACTCTGACTGAGCTCCAGAGATCCTGTGTGGAGATGGGACATAGTTCCAGAAGGACAACATTACTGCAAGCCCTCAACCGATCTGGGTTTTATGGCACAGTGGCTAGATGGAAGACTCTTTCAATGCATATGAAAGCCCCTTGGAGTTTGCAAAAAAAACCCTGAAGAACTCTCAGACTGTGAGAAACAAGTTTCTTTGGTTTGATGAAACCAAGATTGAACTGTTTGGCCATTATGTCTGGAGGAAACCAGACACTGCTCATCACCTGGCCAATATCATCCCAGCAGTGAAGTATGGTGATATGTGTTTTTCAACAGCAGGGACTGGGAGATCGCTCAGGGTTGAGGGAAAACTGAATGGAGTAAAGTACAGGATATCCTCAATGAAAATCTGTTCCACAGTGCTGAGGACCTCAGATTGGGCCAAAGGTTCACTTTCTAATGTGGCAATGATCCTAAGCAACAGCCAAGGCAACACAGGAATGCTTAGGGACAATTCTGTGAATGCCCTAGAGTTGCCCATCCAGAGCCCTGACCTCAACCCTACTGAACATCTCTGGAAGGACCTGAAAATGGCTGATGGTCGTCATCCAACCTGACTGAGCTTGAGAGGATTTGCAAGGAAGAATGGCAGAAAATCCCCAGTCCAGATTTGCAAAGCTTGCCTCATCATATCCCAAAAGATTCAAAGCTGTAATTGCTTCCAAAGGTGGTTCAACAAAGTACTGAGTGAAGAGCATGAGTACTAATGTCAATGTGATATTTCAGTTTTTTCTTTTTAATAAATTTACAGACATTTCTAAAATTCTGTTTTCACTTTTTCATTATGGAGTACCAAATGTAGATTAATGAGAAAAAAATGAATTGCAACAACTGTGGAATGAGGCTGCAGCATAACAAAATTGACAAAAGGGAAGGGGGTCTGAATACTTTCTGAATGCTCTGTAACTGTATTAAATTGCATTGTGTTTAGATGATAGCACTTGGATGATCTTACCTAGCTCTAAGGTAAACTGTGTTGAACAAAAATTATATTTGGATAAATTTTAATGGTCCAGGCTAGTTTGAGAAGTAAAAAAAAGGCTATAATAATCATGGTCATATTGTTGCCAATAAGCTGAATGGAAAAGCCCATACAGTCATCAGAAGATGAGCTTAATTTAAAGATGTCTTTATCTTTTCCTTTAGATTTAATCTAAATCCATTTTAATTTTATCTCTGGTTCTTCTGGTTCCAATTTTTGGAAGACAGATCATGGTACAACATTCCAAAATTATATCTGGCATTTGAACCCACAAAAACATTGCACACTTCTGTTGTAATATGAAAACAGCACTTCTGTCAATAGAATAACTTGCACAATGAAAATCTCCATTGTATCCTGTTATGTATTAAGCAATTCAATGGGTCTGTTATACAGAAACTATTAACTGATTGCATTATTTGAATGATAGACTGTCTGTTTGTATAACTTTAAGCTAGTTGTTTTTGGCGCAAATGAATACTTTAAACTGATTGGCTGCCGCCTAGTGGCAGTCTGTATAAATATAAGTCAGGCAACTGCTAGAGCTTGCTTCTGTGAGAACCTAATGAAGAGCTGTTAATTCAACCTCATATCTTCAATGCCTCACTGTTCCCACTACACAATAGTGGCGACGAAGGTGGGATTATGCTGCTAGGACAAAGAGAGCTAAGTCACTAAAGGGGTAAGACCAGGCTTCAGCGCCATGGTTGGAACAGTGTCCCCCCTTCTACCTGCCAGTACGCAAATGCTGGAGGTATCGCCTTCCTAAGGGACCCGTTCCTAGGAAACTCACAGAAGCCCTAGCAGCATAAGGCATTGGAGACACCGAAACAGCCAAACCATGGCCAAAGTCGACAAGCTTTCAGAGTTCGATGTAATGCACCCCAAACAATAGAGTTCGTACGTCTCAAGAGTAGAAAACGACTTCAGAGTGAATCAGGTCAGAGAAGACAATTTAAAAGCCACAACCTTGTTGTACATGTGTGGCCAAGCCACCTTTGATATAGCGGAGAATGTAGTCGCTCCTGCACCCTTGGAGTCAGTCACTTTCACTGACTTAAAACGTAGACTCAAGGAGCACTTCGAGCAACATTTGTCCATTATCACATACAGACATGCATTTGAGATGAGAGAGCCGCCCTATGCCAAGCGTCCCGGCTCTGCGAGTTTTCTGACCTAGAAGACAGGCTTCGGGACCGACTAGTTTGTGGCTTGCGAAGCAGAGACTTACAGCAAAGGCTGTTTGCTAAAGAAACCCTGACATTCCAGGATGCACTAAAAGAGGTAATGGCAGAAGAAGCCACAGGTGGAGCCATCAAGGCTTTACATTCCTCAAAGAATCTGCCCAGCCAGTCGACTGTGCATCATGAAGAATCAGAAAGAATAGAAGACCCAGACATCAACAGTGAGATCAACCGGGTGCAGAAGATCCCAGAAAGAAGGCAGATGACAAGGCAGTTCCTTTCCTTAGCTGTCTCATTGTGGCAGATGACACCAATGCTCAGAATGCCGGTTCCGCACAGCTGTGTGCTGAGCATGTGGCAAAAAAGACCACATCACCACCGTCTGTAAAGGTTACCAGAGAGGATTGCCACACGAAGAATTCCCCAGGAGAGGTAATGGGGTCCCGGGGCAGAATAGAGTTGGGTTTTGCTCCAGGAGAAGGAGCATCCTCAGAACTGGAGCCCGTCACCCCCTAAAAGAAAAGCTTAGACTAAAAGTCAAGCTGCAAGGAATTCCATGCACCATGGAACTGGACATTGGATCAGCGGTGTCAATAATCTCCTACAAGACTTTTAACTTCATCTGCAGAAACGACGGAAACCGAGTCAGACTCAAGCCATCAGATTTAGTTTTGACAGATTTTCAAAACTCCCGCATAGCAGTTAAAGGAGAAGCTACGATAAAAGTGACATTCAAAGAATTTGTGGTGGTGGAAGACCAACGAACAAGCCTGATTGGCTTAGACTGGTTTGATGCCCTGGCCATCCATGTGACTGGCATCAACAGAACCAGAACAACAGATTTGGCCACTGTCTGCCAGAGTTTGCGGACGTATTCAGTCCCGCCTTAGGGAAGTACAAAGGAGCACCAATTGCTCTCCACCTTGATCCAACCATAGCCTCAATCAGAGTAAAGCCTCGTAGAATTCCTTTTGCCTTTAAGTCCAAGATTGATGCAGAGTTAGATAGGCTCATCCAACAGGGAGTCTTGCAACCCACTGACAGCTGTGTGTGGGAAACCCCCATAGTTACACCAGTCAAACCTAACAGAGAGGTGCGCATCTACGCTGATTATAAGTGCACTATTAATGAGGCACTACAGCAGCATGCATATCCGGTACCTGTAGTTAGCCACATTCTGGCATCCTTACAAGGAGGTCGCTTATTTGCAAAGCTGGACCTGGCACAGGCTTATCAGCAACTGCCTGTGGATGATGCCTCTGCTGAGGCTCAAACAATAGTTACCCATAGACAGGCGTTCAAAGTTCGCCGCCTGCAGTTTAGGGTCAGTGTAGCCCCCGGGCTCTTTCAGAGTGTGATGGAATGCACGTTAAAAAACATTCCAGGGGTGTGCCCTTACTTCGATGATGTTTTAATTGCTGGGGAGTCAGCAGAGATACTTGCTGAACGCTTAAGGGTTGTTTTTCAGAGCTTCCGCAAAGCAGGGCTGAAGCTAAAAAGGGGGAAATGTCAAATTGGAGTTAACTCCACAGAGTTCCTGGGATTCTGCATCAATGCTGCCAGAATACACCCAGCTGATTCAAAGCTCAAAGCTATCTTGCAGGCTCCCAGACCAAAGTCAAAAGGGGAACCCCAGCATTCCTGGGGTTACTTAACTTTTATCATGCCTTTCTACCTTACAAGGCTGCATTAGCAGAGCTTCTACACAGGCTCTTAGATAAAAGGGCACCATGGCACTGGACTAGCGCCCATGAAAAAAGTTTCAAAGCAGTCAAATCACTGCTGTCATCAGACTCTGTCTTAACTCATTTTAATGAAAAGCTGCCTATCAGCATTGCATGTGATGCATCTCCATACGGAATAGGAGCTGTGTTGAGCCATTTAATGCTGATGGGAGCCAAGTTCCCATAGCTTATTATTCAAGGACACTGTCACCGGCGGAACGTAACTATGCCCAAATAGATAAAGAGGCACTGGCCATCGTGGCCGGCATCAAGAAATTTCATGATTTCCTTTATGGTTGCCTATTCACAGTATTCACCGACCATAAACCACTACTTGGTATGTTCACAACGGACAAACAAACTCCTCAGATCCTATCTCCAAGGATGCTGAGATGGTCTATATTTCTTGCCGCTTATAGTTACAGTCTAATTCACAAACTGGGCAAGGAAATGGGCCACGCTGATGCACTCAGCAGACTGCCCCTGCCCAACTCAGCTGCACACATCCTGTCAATTCAGGACTTGCCAGAATCTCCCCTTCACGCAGGGGATGTGGCTGCTGAGATAGCCTCCGACAAAACTCTCAGCAGAGGTTTGAACTGGGTGCTGAAGGGATGGCCAGGAACCAGTCCTGGAATAGAGTTTTAAAGTTTTAGTAGAAGACAGTACGAGCTGTCTGCACATAAGGGATGTATTCTATGGGGAAGCAGGGTTGTAGTCCCACACACGCTCGGGGAAAGAGTCTTAGAATCTCTGCATGAGGGTCATCGTGGAATAGTCAGAATGAAGGCACTCACGAGAAGCTACCTCTATGGCCAGGGTTGGATAAAGACATCAAGATTCAAGTTAAAGGATGCCAGATTTGCCAACAGTCCAGACCTGAAATGCCTCAAGCCCCAGTACATCGCTGGGAAACTACGCAAACTCCCTGGTCTAGGATTCTCATAGACTATGCAGGACCCTTCCAAGGACAGGTGTTCCTCATTGTAGTGGACAGTCACTCAAAGTAGCACCTGTCCCTTCTATGACTACTGCCAGGATCATCCAGGAACTGCGCAGAATCTTCTCCACACATGGCTTACCCAATGTAATCGTATCAGATAATGGGGCACAGTTTACTGCTGCAGAATTTCAATCATTTCTAAGGTCTAATATGATTAGACATGCCACCTCTGCCTCATTTCACCTGTCCTCTAATGGCCAAGCTGAAAGGATGGTCAGGATGACCAAAGAAGCACTCAAAAGACTAACCAGGAGTGATTTGCATCACAAGTTGGCAGACTTTTTGCTATGCCAACATACTACTCCATGCACATCAATGGATCATATCCCAGAAGAGCTGAGATGGGGACGTTGACTGACCACAAAGCTGGACCATCTCCATCCAGACAGAATTGCAACAGAGACAATACAGCCCAAGCTCCGGATGAATTTGCAAGTCGGTGACTGAGTTTGGGCAAGGAACTATGGTCAAGGGGCACTATAGGTGGTAGCTGTGGTTTGTAAGGTGTCAGGACTACTCTCTTACAAAGTGGTCCTGGAAGATGGGCACATTTTGCATCACCACATTGATCAACTGCATCAGTGGCAGGCTAATCTAACCCTCACTGCCGAGCAAGAGGAGAGCCGAGAATTGCTTGACTGCGGCAGCGCGTCTCGATCTCCAGAGTCCAGTGCAACTCCAAGAGACAGGCTGGATGACTCAGCAGTGGGTCGGTCACTTCCGACCGAAGAAACTGTGTCTGCAGATCAAAGTACACTGGAAGACTTATTTCCCAGCTTGTCAGAGACTGCTCCGCTCTCGGACATCCGTACCGATCTACCGGAACAGACCAGCCGAGTGGAGACCGGTCTATCTGGCCACCAAAGACAAACAGAGACTGGTCTTCCCGACCAAAGTTGTCAGAAAGGCTCTGGTCTACCCAGCCAACCAAGGGTAGACCGGGAACCTCAGGCAGAAATGAAGTGGTCAAATCGAACGTGGAAACCGCCTGCTTATCTAAATGAATATGTACAGTTTTTGGATATGTTTTGATTCAGGGGAAAGGGGTGTTATGTATTAAGCAATTCAATGGGTCTGTTATAAAGAAATGGTTAACTGATTGCATTATTTGAATGATAGACTGTCTGTCTGTATAATACTGATTGGCCGCTACCTAGTGGCGGTCAATATAAATATAAGTCAGGCAGCTGCTAGAGCTTGCTTCTGTGAGAACCTAATAAAGAGCTGTTAATTCAACCCCATGTCTTCAATGCCTCACTGTTCCCACTACACAATATATCCAACCATTGTGATAAACTTGTAGGGATTTTATTTATTTTGTGACCTCTTCATTTTTTTCCAGAACATTTTTTTCTGTTGATTTATTTGCATTTTTGACCAGTAGGTGGCAGCACATAGCCAACCTACTAGGCTGATTTGGAAAGCTGAAAAGGGTCAGCCTTGATTAGTCCCTGCATGGAAAAACACTATGAAATACAGGACTAAAGGCTAAAAGAAGGTAATAACAAACCATATCTTATCATGCCCAGAAAGCACTGAATGTGTCCATGTAAATAGTCAAACCTTCAGCTTGAAGGTTAGCTAAATCCAAAAATGCTAGGGAAGTTCTGGAACCTTGGCACCCAGACACAACAGCCACCAATAGGCTAATACAGATAAGCAGGAATTAACACCAGACAGACAATCAAGCAGAAATCAATACTCTAACAAATAACTACCAAGGACAATCATCACCAATATTGGTAGGACAAGCTACTATATATAAACAGGGAGTAAACCTCACACTCTCTAGCACAGTGATGGTGAAACTTTTAGAGACCAAGTGCCCAAAAACTGGCCCCGGCCTGCTCCACCCCCCACCCCGCCCCCACCCTGTCTGCCCGCAGGGCCACTCACCACCTCCAGGGCCCGCCACAGATCACCCAGGCAGCCCAGCAGCGCCATGGTGGCCACGCCCTCTGCATCAACTGCGCATGATGGGGCGTGAGGGCAGAGTTTTGTCTACGCTGCCTGGCTGCCATGTCCTTGGCTGTGCTGCTCTGTGTGGGCCACATTTGGAGGCAACTCTCCTCCAGGGGAGCTGCTGGTGAGGAGGGGGGCACCGGGGGAGAAAGGCTGGGGCAACGGCATGTGTGCCCACAGAGAGGGCTCCGAGTGCCGCCTCTGGCACGCGTGCCATAGGTTCGCCACCACTGCTCTAGCGTGATGATGTTATCTAGCTGGGTAATCAAACATCTTCAAGCAACAATCTTTCTGCAAGCCCAGAGAACAGGAAGAACTCCACAGTTCAACACTGAACTACTTATATTCTCTTTTATTGATTACAAGTTGGTTGGGGGGGGAGTTTGCATGGGGCAGAGTGGGATCATTTCTGCTTTTTCTGTTTTAGGACAGAATATAGTGTTGTTAGCAAACAACTTGAATTTCATTTTTAATTCTCAGATGTTTTACTTTGCTTTTGGCTTTACAGTCACCCAGTTTTGGTGTATATTTTTACATACATTAAATACCATGAATAGAATCAAAATTATAATATTTTGGAAGAATAATGAAAAGAATCATGTTGCATTGAATTCTAATATAGTTTTAAGGTAGCTTCTTATGACACTACATTAGTAGGTTTGTAAACTGCTTTGAATGAATTTTTAAATCTGAAGGCATCTTGAAAGCAGAATTAAATATTCAAAAAGTAAACATATTGAAAAATAATTGAATGAACCAATGGCCAAAATGGGAGGAAAGCTATTGCACACCGTTATGTCCTGGGCCAGCAGGCACAAGCTGCAGCGATTTGCCCGGGCAGACCATGTGGATGCCCGGGACAAGAAAGGCTGCTCCCAGCCTTGCAATGATTGGTCAGCAAGGCATTGTGCAGGGGGGCTATAAAAGGGGGCCGCACCATTTTAAAACCTGTTCTGTTGGTGTTGCAATAAAGGAGACCTAATGGAACTCGTTGCTTCGTCTCAATGCCTCTTTTCCTGAAACAGAACATTGGCGACGAGGATGGGATGCCTGCAAGGCAAACAGATTAAGAAGCCAAGCTGACTCACCACAGGGGGGCTTGCAGCTCGGAGAAGTGTGGCTCCTGGAGACTCAGGTGAGCTCAGAAAAGGGGGCCCCTTCTCAATCCTTGCAGCAGGAGGCGTGGACAAAGTTCCTGGGCTGAAACGATGGCAAAGATAGGCCAGCTTGCAGAATTTGACACAGCTCACCCAGAACGCTGGAGCTCGTACATGGCCCGGGTAGAGAACTACCTCCGGGTGAATCAAATTTGAGAAGATGGCCTCAAAGCTGCCACGCTGCTGTGTGTGTGTGGGCAAGAGACCTTCAAGATTGCGGAGAATCTGGTCGCCCCAGCACCACTGGAATCAATCACCTACACAGACTTGACGAGGATGCTTTGAGAGCATTTTGAACCCAAGCTCTCAGTGATTGCCTGGCGACACGCGTTCGAGCAGAGGGACCAGAGGCCTGGTGAGTCTGCAGCAGAGTTTGTTGCGGCCTTGCAACAAGCAGCTAGGCCCTGTCAGTTCAAAGACTTGGAAGAGAGACTGAGGGACCAGCTGGTCTGTGGCCTGCGAAGCCGGGAGTTGCAGCAGAAGCTCTTCGCGAAGGAAGGCCTCACGTTACAAGATGCCCTGAGGGAAGTTTCAGCCGATGAAGCAGCAGGCGGAGCTGTGAAGCCCTTGCGGCTCTCCAAGCCCCCTCAAGTTCCAGCCACCATCCATCAAGAGGTTGCTCATGAAGAATCCAAACAGGATCCAGAATTGGAAGTGGACCGGCTGCATCAGACTCCAGGGAGAAGGCCTCACGGAGGGAAGGCCCAGCCAGGAGGGAAGGCCCAGCCAGCATCATCCCCTCGGTGTATCGGGTGTGGAGGCCGCCATCACCGCGCAGACTGCTATTTTCGCTCTGCCATCTGCAGGGCCTGTGGTAGGCAAGGCCACATTGCCTCCGTCTGTTTGGGTCGCCAGAAGGAACGTTACCCAGAAGAATTGCCTCAAAAAGGTACCAGGTTCCCCAGCCAGAACAGGGTAGGCTTCTGCGCATCACGTAGGAGCATTTTTAGAACGAGGGTCCCCAGGCCACTTAGGAAGAAGCTTCACATCGACGTGAAGTAGCAAGGGGTCCCCTTGTCGATGGAGCTGGACACTGGGTCTGCTCTATCAATCATCTCCCTAGACACCTTTAACAAGGTCTGCAGCAGAAGTGGCCTACGGGTGAAACTCAGGCCGTCAAACCTCATCCTCACAGATTTCCAAAATTCCAGAGTCAATGTGAGGGGGGAGGCCACACTCAAGGTGCAGCGTAGGAATTTTGAGTGGCTACTGGATGTAGTTGTGGTTGGGGGAGACCGTACAAGTCTCATTGGACTCGACTGGTTTGAGGCCCTGGGGATTCAGGTGACTGGAATAAACAGCGTGCAAACAACAGGCCTGACTGGGGTCTGCAAGGAGTTTGCAGATGTGTTTAGTCTAGAACTTGGCTCCTACAAAGGCCCTCCTATTTCTCTGAGGCTAGACCCAGCCATAGCCCCCATTAGAATCAAGCCATGCAGGGTGCCCTTTGCTTTAAAGGGTAAAATAGATGCAGAGCTGGATAAACTGATTCAGCAGGGTATCTTAGAGCCTGTGGATGGTAGACCATGGGAAACGCCCATTGTCACACCACTGAAGGCCAATGGTGAAGTCCGAATCTGTGCGGACTACAAGTGCACGCTTAACAAAGCGCTGCAGCAGCATTTGTACCCAGTACCAGTGGTCAGTCACATCTTTGCACAGATCTTTGCTAAGCTTGACCTGGCTCAGGCCTATCAACAATTGCCAGTTGATGAGGAAACAGCTGAGGCCCAAACTATAGTGATTCACAGGGGGGCATTCAAGGTGAAAAGATTGCAATTTGGAGTAAACGTGGCCCCTGGCATCTTCCAGAGTGTAATGGAGCGAACGCTCTGAAATATCCCTGGCATTTTCCCATACTTTGACGATGTCCTCATCGCTGGGGACTCAGCTGACAATTTAGCTGAAAGGCTGAGAGCCGTTTTGCTACGTTTCCGCCAAGCGGGGCTGAAGCTTAAGCAAGACAAGTGCAAGATTGGGGTTACCTCCACGGAGTTTCTAGGATTCCGCATTGATGCTCAGGGCATCCACCCTGCTGAATCCAAGCTGCAAGCAATTCAGCAGGCCCCAAGTCCCAAATCCAAGAGCGAACTTCAAGCCTTTCTGGGACTGCTAAATTTTTACCACTCATTCCTTCCTCACAAGGCTGCAGTGGCTGAGCCGTTACACTGGCTCTTGGACAAACAGGCCCCTTGGCAGTGGACACAAGCACATGAAAAGAGCTTCAAAGAGGTCAAGGCCTTGCTCTCTTCAAATGCAGTCCTCGTGCACTTCAATGAGAACTTGCCAGTGTGCATCGCCTGTGATGCGTCCCCTTATGGGATTGGGGCTGTGTTAAGTCACTTGAAGGCTGATGGAACACAAGTCCCAATAGCATACTACTCTAGAACCCTGTCATCAGCTGAACGCAATTATGCACAGATAGATAGGGAAGCCTTAGCCATAGTGGCTGGCATAAAGAAGTTCCATGACAACGAACAAACAAACCCCACACATAATATCCCCACGAATGCTGAGGTGGTCTATCTTCCTGTCTGCATATGACCATACACTGGTTCAGAAGCCAGGCAAAGAAATGGGTCATGCAGATGGTCTCAGCAGGTTGCCATTACAGCAGATAGAGGCAGATCCAGCACCTGCCAACCGCATCCTGTCAATTCAGGACTTGCCTGAATCTGCCCTCAGTGCTAGGGACATGGCTGCAGAAACAGCCACCGATCACACGCTAACACGCATGCTGACCTGGGCGTTGATTGGATGGCCTGACACATGTCCAGGCACAGAATTCCAGAGCTTCTGGCAGAGGAAGCACGAGATTTCCACCTTCAAGGGGTGTGTCCTATGGGGTAGCTGGGTAGTAATCCCAACCTCATTGAGGACTAGAGTCCTGTAGTCTCTGCATGAGGGATATCCGGGAATAGTCCGGATGAAGGCGTTAGCGCGCAGCCATCTTTGGTGGCCTGGACTCGACAAAGACGTTGAGGCCCAGGTCCACGGGTGCATTGTTTGTCAACAGTCAAGGCCGGAGATGCCCCAGGCCCCAGTTCATAGGTGGGAGGAGACTCATACCCCATGGTCGAGGGTTCATATCGACTACGCTGGGCCCTTTCAGGGGCAATTCTTCTTAATTCTCGTGGACAGCCATTCCAAGTGGCTAGAGGTCATGCCTGTCTCCTCCACTACCACTGCTAGGACCATCCAGGTGCTGAGAGGGATCTTCGCCGCACATGGACTTCCAGATGTCCTTGCCTCCGACAACGGGCCCCAATTCACATCATCTGAGTTCAAGGCGTTCCTCCAGGCCAACATGATCCAGCATGCCACATCTGCACGGTTCCATCCAGCTTCCAACAGACAGACTGAACGAATGGTGTGCACAACCAAGGATGCCTTAAAGAGGATCACGCACAGGACCTGGCCTCTGGCACTCAGGCCACTCCAGCTGCTGATCTAGGTCTCGAGGGACAGGGCTCCCAAGAGGAGTCCATTGGGGACTTGGGGAATTCCACCCCACCACTGGACTTGGGGAATTCCACCCCCCCCCCAGGAACCCTGGCTTGGATTTAGCAGATCCAGCCAGTCAGCAGCTGGGTGGGTCCCCTGGGTCTTTGGGGCAACAAAGTCCTGGTCTGCCTAGCCTGGCAGGTGAGCTGGCAGGCCAGGCACACACACAGGCCATGAGAAGATCAGGGCGGGCCAGAGGTCCTCCCAAATACTTACAAGACTATGTACGGTCCTTGTCAGTTCATGGACAGGCCTAGTAGTCTGGGTTAAGGAATGCAGCTCAAGGGGAGTGGGGAGCATGGCAGTAACAAGATTGTAGTGTGTATACTTTATATAGATGCAACGTAAGAAATGTAATGGAGTGTTGGAGTATTTAAAATAATAAGTGTGCCTTATTATTTTAGCCAAGGGGGGAGGGGTGTTATGTCCTGGGCCAGCAGGCACAGGCTGCAGCGATTGGCCCGGGCAGACCATGTGGATGCCCAGGACAAGAAAGGCTGCTCCCAGCCTTTGCAATGATTGGCCAGCAAGGTATTCTGGACCAGCAGGCACAGGCTGCAGCGATTTGCCCGGGCAGACCATGCGGATGCCCGGGACAAGAAAAGCTGCTCCCAGCCTTGCAATGATTGGTCAGCAAGGCATTGTGCAGGGGGACTATAAAAGGGGGCCACACCATTTTAAAACCTGTTCTGTTGGTGTTGCAATAAAGGAGACCTAATGGAACTCGTTGCTTCGTCTCAATGTCTCTTTTCCTGAAACAGAACACACACAGTAATTTATTATGATTTTCATAATTTTTAATTTAATCACTCTTATATTCTTTTCCCTTTCTGTTTTAACAATTTATTAACTGATTCACCACTTCTTGCCAGCTCTAGCTTAAATCTTTTCAGAATAAAGATCTATGGTTGCTATAAGAAGAAGTTCCCATAATATTTTTCAGAAGGAATAAAATGAAATGCCTATTTTGAATGTAAACTTCTTATTGCTTTTAGCAATCATTTTGTGCTCTAATTATAGCAATCTAAGTTGTAAACAACACATGCTGAGGTTTTGGCAGTGAACTTCTGATAAAGCACAAAGTACAAATTTTAATTATACACAGTCCTAATACAGTGAACCTCTAGCAACTCTGTCATATTTGAAATGGTTACAAAATGAAAAAACTTTTGAAATATGAGTATGAAGGTAATGAGATCAATAAATGTCATCTAGAAAAAGTAATCACAACTCAGGAGACTCACTAACCTTTCTGAAATTCTAAAAGTAATAGAGTAGCTTGGATGAAGAATGGTTTAGCAGGGAAAACATATGTAATTATAAGAAAAGAGAAAGCAAAAGGGGAGTTTATAATATCAAAAGCTTCTCTTTAAAAAAAGTCACAGTTATTGAAATAACTAGCCCTTTTCCTTCTTTACTTATTGCCATTCCAGACTAATTTATGCATTCAAATTAAGGATATACATTATATACATTCATTTATTAAATTTATATGCAGTGAATACCACTGTTGCAGTGACCCTGAACTGCTTACAGAATGATAAAATGGTAATAAAAACAATTCAAATTAAGAAAAGTAAACAAGGAATTAAAAAGTAAGAGGACAGTAGGGGTGGAAATCTCTCTACCCCTGCTCTACCCCATCAGCCATCCCCGCAGAGAACACCCCTATAAAGGGCCAAATGTCAGCCAGCAGAGTCAGGTTTTAAGACTCTTCTGGAAGACCAATGAGAGAATATTCCAGAGAGTGAGAACGACAGCAGAAAAGACTCTTCTTCTGGACCCTGTTAGCAGAAATTCTTTGGCAGATGGGATCTGAAGTAGACCTCTTCTGCTAGAGCTAATGGGATGGGCCAATCCCACTGGGGTGAGATAACTCCTCAGATACCCTATCCAATTACAGTCTAAGGAAGTTTGTCTCTTTTGTCCCATGAAGTTTAATGGTGAGGAGCCACCAAGTCAGTATCAACCCTCACGGATATTTTTTTCCAAGATAATCTGTTCCCAACCTGTTTTTTCAGAATTTCCAGCAGTGCATCTATCATTACTATAATTGAGCCCATCCGCCTTACTGCTTGTTGTCTCTTTTTCTCTGTCCTTTTTTTCCTGGAATTATAGACTTCTCAATAAAATTAGCTCTTTACATAAGATGTCAAAATATGATAATTTGGGACTGGTCAGTTGTACGTCAAGTTAAGAACTCCAAGGTGATGTGTTCTAGGATCTATTTGTTTGTTTTCTGGTTACCCAACACCAAAAACCAAAAGTACTTACTATCCTGCTTCTTCAAACTCCAGCTTTCACTTTCACTGTCATATTGTTATTCATTCATCATCATTGATAAAATCCTCAACACTGTTAATCCCATTGTGTCTCAGGGAAAATCACTGCATATGTGATACTGATCTCTGTTCATATAAACATCTGAACATCTTTTTCAAAATGCTAATTGCTACTCTAGTGAATGCGACTCTGTAGCATATTCTGAACCTATTTGCTTCTACATTAGAAAAAGAACAGTTAAATCTTAGTAAATAAGTGAAGTGTGCCCTAGCATGAAAACAGCCCTTTTCTGAGATAGCAACAGATTGTTCTCTGCCACTTGTTAGCATAAGCCATTGAAGTAGCTAAATTCACTATCAGATATTTGAATTTAGAAATATTTATTATTTATAAATATTTATTATTATTATTATTTTGACTTGGTTAGTACGGATGGCTTATATAAAATTCTCCTCGAGATTGGATGTCCACCTCAGCTCCTCAACATCATCAGGTCTTTCATGAGGATATGAAGGGCACTGTTGTTTTTGATGGCCTAACATCAGATTTCTTTGACATTCGAAGTGGAGTGAAGCAGGGCTGCGTCCTCGCGCCAACTTTATTCGGGATCTTTTTTTGCTGTCATGCTGAAACACGCTTTTGGAACTGCAATAGAGGGTATCTATCTCCGGACCAGATCAGATGGAAAACTCTTTAATCTCTCTAGATTGAGAGCAAAGTCTAAAGCCCAGCTGAAATGTCTACAGGATTTCCTCTGCGCTGACGATGCTGCCATTACTGCTCACTCTGCCGAAGATCTTCAACAACTTATGTTTTAGTAAGGCCTGCCAAGACTTTGGTCTAACGATCAGCCTGAAAAAAACACAAGTCATGGGTCAGGATGTGGATCCACCTCCCTGTATTACAATCTCTGCACTGGAGGTTGTCCATGACTTTGTGTACCTCGCCTCAACTATCTCTGACACTCTCTCTTTAGATACTGAGCTGAATAAACGTATTGGTAAAGCGGCCACCACATTTTCCAGACTTACAAAGAGAGTATGGCTTAATAAGAAGTTGACAGAACATACAAAGATCCAGGTCTATAGAGCCTGCGTCTTGAGCACACTCTTGTACTGCAGTGAGTCTTGGACCCTTCATGTATGGCAGGAGAGAAAGTTGAACACTTTTCATATGCGCTGTCTCCGACGTATTCTTGGCATCACCTGGCATGACAAAGTCCCAAATAGCGCAGTCCTGGAATGTGCTGGAATCTCCAGCATGTATACACTATTGAAACAGCTACGTCTACGCTGGCTTGGGCATGTCGTGAGAATGGCTGATGGTCAGATTCAGAAAGATCTCCTGTATGGAGAACTAGTGCAGGGAAAGCACCCCAGAGGGAGACCTGAGCTGCGATATAAGGATATCTGCAAGAGGGACCGAAAGGCCTTGGGAATGGACATTAACAGCTGGGAATCTTTGACCTCTAATTGTTCAGCCTGGAGGTTAAAGACACAGCATGGCCTTCTCCAGTTTGAAGAGACACCTGTACAGCAGGCTGAGGCAAAGAGGCAGTCCCGGAACCAGAGAAATCTGGGGACTGGACAGGTATCTGCCCTCACTGTGGAAGGGACTGCCATTCTCGAATTGGCCTTTTTAGCCACACCAGATGCTGCTTTAGGATCTCTTTCCAGAGCACGATACCATAGTCTCTCGAGACTGAAGGATGCCAATGAATGATGATTATTAGAAGGCATTTTCTGCTTGAACAGTTTCTAGTCCAAGTCCAATTTAAATAAAAGGATCCATGACAGTTGATCTTTAAAGTTTTTCCTCAGCATTTTCATCTTAAGAATAACACAAGCACTTGTTGCTTGCTAAAGAAGACAAAAAATCTCACCTTTGCAGGCTGAATGAACATGTATATTTGCATAAAGTATGTTTATGCTAAGTTGAATGTATAAATCCTCTAATGCAGGGGTGTCTAACTGCCGATCCACTGGCTGGATGCGTCATGCCAAAACTGTGCCCACCCCATTGCCGGCAATGGAAAAAAAGTCACAATACATCGTGACATGTCACGTGATGTCGCAGGTTTGACACCTGTGCTCTAATACTATTGTTCCAATAGACATACAATACATTTCACCTTAGTGAAAGAGGGGGGCTACACAGATAAACTCTATATTTATGGGACATACAATCTTCTATCCTAATTGTGAAATAGCAACTTTTAAGTCCCTATTTCTCTCTTTGTATGAATATATTTGAATTAAATTCACGAATCAGACAGCCGTTCAAGTAAAGGTGCCCTCAAATAAAGGATAAACTTTTGCCAATTCTTCAAATAATGACCCTTACCTCATATTTGTTTAATATAGTCTAGGACTTCAAACAGCAGCTTATTTAAATTGGACTAGATAGCCTGGGATAGTAACAAGTTAATAAAAACTTTGAAGCATCCAGAAAATTTCTAATGTTGCTACTTCTTTTTGGATACATTTGTATATGGTTTTAAATCTTCCAGACTTAAATGTTTTGTGCAAAATACATAGTACCATGTTGTGTTTCCTAGGACACTTGTTTTGTTCTCTTGTTTTGGTAAATGAGTAGTAAAGTTTATTAACTTTCTTCACTGATGTATCTGCTTACTCCATCAAAAACACACAAACACACCTTTAAATAATTTGCTCTTTCATTAGTGCCAATTTGAAAGATTCTAGTTCAAATGAAGATAGTTCTGTGCAATTGTTCTCTTAAGTAATTATCTCTTTCTCGGTCTCTTACAAGGATTTGACATTGAAAACCAAGTCAGTGCTGGATAGCTTGAATGAAGACTATTAACAGCAATCAGCATTGACTGAATCCCTTTCTACATTGTAAACAAGTAGTCAGTGGAAACACAATATTAAAATTTGGCTAATAGAAGAAGCCGGGTAATTTTGAAGACTAAATCCAACTTAAATATTTCTATTCTCTCTTTTTTTTTTTTGTACAGTAGTGGTGTATATATTGCATCTGACATCTGAAATATTTAGCATGAAGAGAATACATCTATTAGAAATCAGTGGGTGTGCTTCTAAACTGACATATATATGATTGCATTGTAAGGATATAAAAATGCCATAATGTTATTAACTTTCTTAGCTTTCTGGACTAATAGCTTAAATTGAGGTATAGAATTTTTTTCTGTGTTGAAATTGCATAGGGCAAAATAAGCAGAGCTGAGGCAAAGCTAAATTTGATTTCAATTTGCATATATTATTTAAAGTGATTCTATTTTGTAATTTTAATATCATTTTTCTCTTTTACTTTCCTCAATTTACACACCAATCATTTTCCTGGAAACAGTCTTTAAAATCCTCAAAAAAATAATTCTAAATCTTCTTTCTCATACTTCTTTCTCACAGTTTTTGTCTTCATTTTTATTAATCCTGTTTTGTATTCCTGACATAGCAACTCCTGCAAATCCCTCTTGTGAATTCAGTGTATAAAGAAATAATCCACATCATTAATCTAATTTGTTGTTTATATTTCTTTTTCAGTTTCTAAATCATCATCTTTCATTTGCCAATTGATTATTTTAATCTCCTTCTTGTAAATTGTAATTCTGAATTCCACTTTAGGTCAGGTTCAGTTTTATTCAATGAGATTTGTTCTTCTTCAACAACACTGTCTGATGCTATGAAGAGTTAAATAGTTGAAAAAAAACTCCTGTCACCATAAATCAAATATTTCTTTAAAATCTGGTGGTCACTAATCTTCAATATTTTCTTATTAGTCTCAAGATGTAAACAAAGTATTTTCCCTGTGACAAAAAGAATCACATCGATATAAAAGCTTTAAAAATACTTAAAACTTTCTAAGTCCAATTATAATCATCCTTTTGCTGTATATTTTTTAAAAATAAATCTTTAAACCTATAATTAAGTTGTATTTCTAAAAAATGGGGAATGGAAGAAAACTCACCCTGTGATTTCATTACAAGTTCCCAGTCTGAAGCTCTCAATCTTTAAAGAATGCCAAAGGGGAAAACATAAAGTCCAAAGTGACTAAGAGACAAATCCAGTCAAACTTAAACTCTGTGTAGGCAACATTAGCAGCTATAAAAAAAAACACACACAATAGAATCCTGTAACTCCCAGATGACTACTAAAAGGAATCTCCTGCTATCTGCTCCCAAAAAACCCCATCTGTATGGAGTATATGTGGATTATCTCATGATCTCTCTTTAACTCCAGAGAGATTAAAGCAGCCCAATAATTTCAATCAAGCACTTTTTTGGCTTTAATATGTTCATCTCTTATGGAGAAATGTCAATTCACCATTATAGCTCAACAGAAGTGCACAATCAGGTCACTTTTAATACATTGGACAGATTCAGACATTTTTTACTAAGTTCATTTTTATTATTACTTTAAAAAATCTTGTAATATTTCCGGGATGATTTATTTAACTGTTAGTTGTTCTAATGAATCTCTCCTTTCCTATCTTGTTTTGCAGCTTTTCTAACAGCCACCATCTTTTAATTTTTAATCTAAAAGTAAAAGTAAAAGTAAGCCAATTATAAATATGAAGATTAAAAAATGGCTACTCTTCCCCCGTCTATATACCCTTAAGACTTTAGTCCAAACTGCCTTTCCACAGTTTAGATGACATAATTGTGTCATATTACATATATCTTCTTATTTTGTAACTTCCATCAATTATCTTTTCTATTTATTGCCAAACAATCAGATTCCCAAGAAAATCTATCATGTTTCCCCAAAAATAAGAACCAGCCTGATAGTAAGCCCTAGCTTGATTTTTGGGGGATGGGCCTAATATAATCCCTACCCAAAACTAAGCCCTAGTTTTGGGGTGAGGTGCACCCCTAAAATCAAGCTAGAGGAGGGGTAGGGGGTGAAGCTGCCTCACATGCCCCCACCACTTACCTTACTGGTAGGACCACCACAGCCAGACCTCCCACATCCTGACACCTGTCACGCCGCTTGTTGACTTTGGCTGCTTGCCGCCATTTGTGACCAAACGCCACATGGTGCTGCGGGCCACTTCTATTGCTTCTGGTTTTCTTCTTGATTAGTTTCCATCTATTATTGCTTTCTGATGCTTTGGAAAATAGGTTGACACCGTCTTCTCTGTGGTAGCCCATCAAATATTGGAACACTGCTATCATGTCACCATCCCTAGTCCTTTCCACTAAGCTAGATATACCCAATTCCCACAAACATTTGTCATATGTTTTAGCCTCCAGCCCCCTAATCATCTTTGTTTACCATCCATTTAGACCAGTTGGTCCCCCTGGTTTGGTTTAAAGAACAGTGGCCATGAGCACAGCCTTCTCAGAGACAGCACCCCAATTATAGAACTTTCTCCCAAAATATGAACAGTGCATCCCTCATCCGTTTAGAGGCAACTCCAAACACACTGTTCAGTCAGGCATATATAAAACAACAACACATTTTATGGTCAAACAACACTAAGTAAATTACTACTAATATTTTTCTTTCTTAAAATACACATTTTAAATATTATTTTAAGCAGTGCTGGTGATGCTTTACAATAGCTGTCTTTGAGAGTTTTCTTGTAAACCACCCTGGATTTCTCCGAAACATTTAATTTAAATCAACATTTAGACGTTGATTTAATAAATTAGGAGAAGAAACAATTTATTAAATCAATGTCTAAATGTTGATTTAAATTAAATGTTTCGGAGAAATCCAGGGTGGTTTACATCTAAATCCCACAGACCTACTGCCTCCTAGGTGCATACTGCAGAGAAAATAAGGCATTCCATTTCTAGCCAGCATAGCCACAGGATGATGGGAACTATAGTCCATGACACCCAAAAGACATTAGTTTGGATAAGGCTGGATTAAATTATAAAAGAGCAGATGAGAAGAAGTAGAAGCAAGAAACACTTTCCACATCTCCAACAAAATAATTGGGGGGGGGCAGCTGACTTGGCCTTTTAATTTCAACTCAGGCCAATTCCTCTTAACTTCCCATTGAATCCAAAGAGTTCTATTATCAGCTGGATTTTAGGGAGGGGAGGCAGCAAAAATAGACCACAAAGCTAATATATCTGGCTCTATATCTGGCATGAGTGCTGCGTTCCCCTCTCCGGCCCTACTATGTGGCAGAGAGGGCAACTGGGATCTGGCCGATGCTCGGCTTGTGCCACCGCGCGCTCCCATCTCCACGCCTTTCATCCCACAGGCCAAGCATGCCCTGGGGTGCTAGGCTTACAGAACACTATGGTCCAAGTAAGGAAAAGCATGGCACGGCAAAGCAGAGCCAGACAAGGAGAGGACCGGCAAAGCGGGGCGTGGCCAGGTGTGACTGGGTTAGCTGGGAGGGGCAGGGCGGGGTGAGGCAAATGAGCTGCAGCTGCTGCTGTGCACCACCAGCCCCCAAGTGCTTCCCTTTTCATGTGTGTGCACACCAAGAGGGTGCCCAGCCAGGTTGAGATGGGCCAGGGCTGCCCTTGCCATTTCTGGGACAGCCCAGGGTCAAATCTGGGCCCTCCATGGGCAGGATCCGATCCGCAGGCCTTGTGTTTGACATGTCTGCTTTAGAAGATATCCAGAGCTCTAGAAGTCATGTAGAGGAAGAAGAGTTGTCTGCTATGCCGCTTGACGTCCCTAGGCTAAATGGCTCCATCCATGCAGTTACAACAGCAATGAAAAATAACTTGGTGGCAATCCTCACATTTATGACATTTGCAGGTCTAGAAAAACTGAAATAAGTCAGAATGCACAAAGTTTCATTTAGCAAGCACTTAATTTAACAATCAAGTTGCCAGTCCTAACTGTGGTCACTAAGTAAGTCATTTCCAATTTTTTAAGGAGCAGACTACCTGAAACAGCATTACATATCAACTACGTATCACATTTTTTAAATAGGTCTTTTAAAGGCAGTAATAATACATGTCATTATTATATTCTATATGGATACAGTTTACAATTCTCTGTGACTATACATCCAACACTATTAAAAACTAAAGTGTTTCTTTTTGACACAAAATGTAGCAAACACTGCTATGATGGCTGAATTTACTATGGTTTAAGGGGAAAGATCCATAATTTAAAATGTTTTGATCAGATATTGATATCATCAGTCAATAGGCATATACTGATGAAGGCTTAATACACTTTTGGCATACTTTAATCTCACAGTTTATTACTTTTATAAAATATCCTGGGATTATTATTGAAGAATGGTATGAAAATATTATCATAACATTAACTAATTAATCTGAATTCTAAAATAAGGATTATCTACTGTATGTGGCAGTAAATTCATATTTCAGATTGGCTGTTTTGATCTTTTCTGCACATATTTTACTCTCTTTAAAGATTTTCGTGGATAACTGCTGATACTTTATTGGGAGAGTTCTTAATCTTAGAAGTTAATGTTTAAATTGCCTTATTTTATTCATTCTTGTCTTTTTCTTCTGTTTTTTTTTCAGCTCCTCTTCAAGCCTATCCACTGTGTCCCCATTCCTTTCCTCCTTCAAGCTCTGATGTAGGAAAACTTTTTTCTGTGTATCTAATTCCCCTTCTTCACTGTTTTGTAATACAATTTACATGCAACTCCATTAGCTTATAAACTTTGCCTGTCTAAGTCCATCATGAAACATGTCACTTTAAATTCCAAGAGGCTGTCTATTGAAAATTCAATATTTACTAGGCATCTGTCAGTGCTTAAATCTGATGTGAAACAATGTGTAATGTTTGACATTTGAAAATCTTATTGTTAACACCAAATGGTGTTTAACTGTATGATCTGTAGTATACTTGCACAACAAGCAGCTCCCAAATTCTATTGCTGTGACTCCAGAATTTGTCCAAAAACAATCACTGAATTCTAATTTTTTAAAGATAGAAAATGTATGACATAGGTAAAGTGATCATATTAAATTAGATTAATTTTAATTTATTTTAAATTAAACTTTAAATACTTTAATTAATGACTCAAATATAATATTATTTTTTGATTACTCTTTTAGATTTCCCCCTCCCATATTATTTTCAAAGTTGTGTATTTCTGTAATATTTTTTCACAACTTGGTACCTTCCAGACCTGTGGAACTATAGTCCTCATTAGTTTCCCCATTGGGATTACTGTATGAATTGTGGCATAATAAACCTGGTAGAGCAACAGTCATGAAAATATGGCCAAAACATAGGTTCTGAAAGGCAGATGACCACTGAGTAAGCAAGGAAGTTATTGATGTTATATGTTTGGGCTGGCTTTCAGTTCCCAAAATATGCAAAAGTAGCCTTAATGCTGGTTGTCCTCTGTCAACAAACATTTAACTTCCATTTGATGGGTGGCCTCACTTTCCTTCATTTACTAAAACTAACCATTTTCTTACCCATTAGCTCTCCCTTCCTCCTTCTCCACTTCCAGAGAGCAGACAGGAAAGGAATAAACTTGCTGATCTGAGGTTTAGAATTGTTTCCGCAGTTCAAAATTTAATTTGCATATTATAGGATGTTCATATATATTGTTTGGTATTATATTTGTTGGATTTTTGTATCTCACTTTTATTATTTTTATAAAAAACTCAAGGAAGCAAACATATCCAACACACCTTTCTCCCCCTATTTTCCTCATAACAACAACCTTCTGAGGTGAGTTGGGCTGAGAGAGAGTGATTGGTCCAAAGTTACCCAAATTGCTTTCATGGTTGTGGTGGGACTAGAACTCACAGTCTCCAGCTTTCTAGTCTGGTGCCTAAACTATTAGACCAGACTGACTCTCCAAGTATTAAAGGAATCAAGCCACAATGTTTCATCTATGGAATACATTTTCTATTAATTATGTAATTTATTGGCAAAGTTGTGACAGTTAGGTCACATTACTGGTGGAAGCAGGACCATAAATTTCTGCCCACTTTGGTTTGTCATTTTATTTTATTTTTATTTTTATTTTTTATTTATTTGGAAGATATTGATACATAGATTCAAATCGTTCAGATTTGGGGCACCTAATCCTTCTACTTCCTGCCAGAACTGTTAGAAATCATGCAAATACAATTTTGCAGCAAATTTCAATAGCCCAAACCTACAGAAGGGGGTACCCAAAGGGGTGGGAGTGGGGAGGGAGTGGGTTGAAGAATTTATGCAGCCCAGCTAAGATTTAATATAACAGGGATGAGAAGATTAGGAAACATGTTAAACAGGTAGCAGTAAACATCCAATTGGGAGATTACCTAAAGGCAGAGAATTTTAGTAAGGCATTATTCATAAGCTATTATGTTTTCCCTTCTGCTCTGATAAAGTGCCCATTACGTTCTCAGCAAATAGTCCTGTGAAATTATGCAGCAGAATAAAGCCATAGAATGCTGAAGTGCCTCAAGCACTTTAAACAGCAGGTAGCTAATCAGGTTTTAGAAAGACCAGGTATTAATAACTCCTTGTGACTAGAAAGCCAATATACTTGGGCTAGAGTTTTTCCTTCAACGTACTGGCCACTGTAGAAGGCTACTGATGTAAACCAGACTTCTCCCTAATTTCTTTTCAGGACATTATGGAAGTTTACTTAAGCATTCACAAACCCAAAGGATATATATATACAGTATTTATTTATTTATTTATTCATTCATTCATTCATTCATTCAATTTATTTAACGTATTTATATGACTACCCAACTAACTCACAGTTACTCCAAATAGCTTACACCATTAAAATCCTACAATGTGAAAAACGTCTAATTACCTTCAACCTTTAGTAACAACCTTTAAAGCGCTCCATGGCAATGGACCTAGGTATTTGAAGACCGCCTCCTACCAAATACCTCCCTTCGACCAGTCCGCTCCCACAGAGAGGGCCTCCTTAGGGTGCCGTCGGCCAGTCAATGCCGGCTGGCGACCCCCAGGGGGAGAGCCTTCTCTGTGGCAGCTCCTGCCCTCTGGAATGACCTACCCCTGACCTACGTACAACTGCGGACCTGCACCTTTTTCGCCGAGCCCTGAAAACCCATCTATTTCGTGCGGCCGGCCTGGCGTAGTCTTAATTAGGTTTTAGTATAGGTTTTTATATGGGGTATTTTAGAGCAGGCCTTTATTTATTTAATCTGATTTTAAAATAGATATTTATTGTGATTTTTATTATCGCCTGTTCACCGCCCTGAGTCCCGTAAGGGAGATAGGGCGGTATACAAATTTAAATAAACAAACAAACAACAAACCACACCTCCATAATGGCAACGTGCACAATCATACCAGCCACTTGATTGTCTCTGTGTCAATCTGGGATCCCCGGGTATGCTGACGGAACCATGACCCCAGAGGGATGGAACCACCACAGAGAAGGCCCTTTGGTTCTCACTAGATGTAGTTTTCTGATGGATGGGGCTTGTGACCTACCTTGTCTTCCCATTCTGATTGGCAGGGTAGATATAACTGGGGAGAGGGTAGTCCAACAGAGTTCATAATCTACTTGATACCCAGTAGATGTCTACAAGAAGAGAAACCAAGGAAGAAGTAGTATGCTTTGTGGAAAATTTCAGTCCATTCATAGGTCTTAAAAATTCTGTGGAGGAAAGACAAAGGGAGAGAAAAAGGAAGTGGTAAGGATAGGAAAGAAAACTATTGAACAGCTGCAAAGAATAAGGAACATAGCAGCTAAGGGCACATGTCTGCTGTATAGGAAAGGCTAGCAGTTGCTGGGTTGAAAAGGTAGGAAAAAATGGGCTTCCTTTGTAGTAGCACAATGCTCAAGTTAGTAACTGTACTCCAGAGAAAGAAAAAAGTGGCTACAATCTAAACCCTTATATAATCGTATTGACCCAAAAGCATATTGACAAAATGGCCACAATAACGGGAAAAATTCTCTTAACAGGGAATTGCCTATGACTGGGACCATCAGCTGCTTTAACAGCCATCTCATTCTCTCATGCAGAGATGTCATCTGGGACTCAATTAGTTTATGTCTGAGGATATCCAACCCACATACCCAGAAGAGCAGTTAAGAAATGGAAATCAGCAGAAAAGGATGAACTGTACTCAGTGACAGACCATAATTAACAAGATCTAGAAACAAACGGGACTCTACCTTGGGAGATAGAAACTATCCCTATATTGCTATAAACATGGCAGTAAAATAAAAATTACTTTGAATTCTATTAATCTAATTCTGTGTTTTTTTTAAGGAAACAATTGAATAGAAGGTGGCTTTGATCTTCCATTCACCAAAAAACTCATGGCAGTCTTCTGTTTCTAAGGGTTCCTCTGAAGTTGGTGAAATAGTGAAATGTTACAGAAGTATAATCCATTTAAGCCCCTCAGGATTTGACATCTCATTTTCTCGCCTGTGAAGATACGGTCTAAGCAAAGGCTGGAAAATTGAGGAAGAGCTGACAGACTATTTCTTACCAGTCCCTAACAATTACAGGTTTTGCTGAGGTTCTCTGAGAAGGTACTTATTAACTTCACTAAATTTGCTATACAAAACCGAAATTCCTTCTCCAACTTAAGCTTAGAAAAACAAGCACTTGTGCAGGAAATGTTCACTTTTCACCTTTTTTGCATGTTATAAATACTGTATCCTATCAAGAAAAAATATTTATTTTTTAAAAAACAGAAATAGTGTGCTATCTGTAAAATACTGTTTACTGTTTATGATAAGGTTATTTAAATTAAGTGGTACACTATGGGTCTTAACATAATAGACTCTTTACAAGGTGAGAGCGTTGGTGATATATTATTTCCAATGAAATTCACTCTTTCTGTAGTAATAATGGCTTTCCTATATTGAATTATGACATATACATCCAATTAAAATTGCAATCTTCTGGATGGGAGAAATGAGAAGGTATCTCAGTGCAATATTTAATAATATCTGTATAGAAACTTCCAAATAATTTTGTCCAAGAATCTGGAAATTAATGTAAAGAGGTGGAGTGAGAAGCCTAGTTTTTTCCTTAAGGAAAGCCAAATAAGAGCAAGTTTACTTTTACTTGATTGACTGATTTTTATCCCATCTTTTTTACTTTATAAGTACTCGAGGTGAACAGACATTCTCCTTCCTCCTCCTATTTTCCCTACAACAACCTTGTGAGGTGGGTTGGGCTGACAGAAAGAGTAATTGGCATAAACTCATCTGGCCACCTTTCATATTAACTTTATTGCAAACCAAAAGAAAAATCAATGCAATTATTCACGTCCAATGAATAAAAATCCTAATAATTTTGTTTTTTTCAAACAACTTTGCTCTAATGTTGCCAGTTGTCCTCTTTCCTGAACCAAGGGTCACTGAGTACAGTAACTGCTGTTTTACTCTTATCCCTCTATTAGACTTATGTGGAGTTATCCTTGAAGACATCTTAGAAGCTACAACTAGCACAGACCCTGACAGTGCTTGCTGACCAACATTAGCTGGTTTATCAAAATCATATACATTCTGCAGAAGTTGCACTATTTGCCAGTAGGCTTCTGCATGCAAGTGAAAATGTTTGTGAACCCCTTTATGGCCAGAGTCCCTTTGCAGCCATCTTGTTATGTAAACTATTTCAATATTCAATCTAATTGGGGAGGGGGGAAGGATAGTCTGAGTACCCATCCTGAAAGAAAGGGGGTGTGATCCAGAGACTGTCTTTCTCTTTTTTTAGTTCCTTCTCTCTGGAACAGCAGACTCAAGGTTTAGTTGTGACCTGATGATTTTGATAGCTGATGAAAACAGTTCTCTTTAAGGGAACAGTTAGATTTTAAATCTAAATTTAAAATCTAAATGCTCTCTTTAAGGTAGCATGTGGATTACAGTTATGGATTTCTTGTAGTTTTCAGTAGTTTTCTTTTGTTTTTAATTTGTTGGCTTTATGAATGGATTGTATTGTTTTATGACATAAGTTGTTAAAATTAGAACAGAAGGCAGCATATAAATTTTGGTAATTCAATTAAGTAAATACAGTGGCTGATGATTAGAAAGAATTTAAAATGTGGTTTCCAACATTTTCTTTTACTATGGTGGCTTAGTTACAGCTCACTCTATATGCAACTTCAGTGCTTTTATTTTCTACTTCATTAGTAACATGTTGAATCAATTATTTAGATTACTAAGCTTCTGAGTACCTGTAAATGATAAAGAAGTAATTGTACTAAGTCTCTATAGTTGTCTATAAAATTCTTCCACTTTTCTTTGCTCCAAACTATTTCAGACAACCAATAGAAACACAATGTCATATGATTCACAATGGGCATTATATAATTTGCATCATCCAGGCAAAGACTGATTGATTGACTGAAAACCTTCCATCCATCACAACATCCTGAACCCATCCACCTAGCTAGCCCAAGCTATGGAATACATTTTCTATTAATTATATAATTTATTCGCAAAGTTGTGACAGTTAGGTCACATTACTGGTGGAAGCAGGACCATAAATTTTTGCCCACTTTTGGTTTGTCATTTTATTTTTATTTTATTTATTTTTTATTTATTAGGAGGATATTGATACATAGATTCAGATCATTCAGATCTGGGGTACCTAGTCCTTCCACTTCCTGCCAGAATTGTCAGAAATCATGCAAATACAACTTTGCAGCAAATTTCAATAGCCCAAACCTACAGAAGGGGGTACCCAAAGGGGTGGGAGTGGGGAGGGAGTGGGTTGAGGAATTTGTGCAGCCCAGCTAAGATTTAATATAACAGGGATGAGAAGATTAGGAAACATGTTAAACAGATAGCAGTAAACATCCAATTGGGCATTATATAATGATGGGCATTATATAATTTGCATCATCCAAGCAAAGACTGATTGATTAAAAACCTTCCATCCATCACAACATCCTGAACCCATCCACCTAGCTAGCCCAAGTTCTATAGAAAAAGCCAGGTTTTAAAGAACTTTTAATGTGGGAGCCATATGTATCTCTGGACATATTCTTTCAAAAGGAAGGTACTCTAATAGAGAAGGCCCATTAGATGACACTGCCTAATTGAAAAGACTCAGAGTATGTGAACCTGGCAATGGATAGACATTGTGGGAGAAAGGTAGCCTCCAGATAGGTAAGCCCTCTGCCAAGTAGAACTTTATAGCTAATAATCAGCACCTTGAAATGTACCCAGGTGCCATCTAGCAATCAAAGTGGCACCTACAACAATATTACTTGGGCATAGTAAGGCTTGCCCATCACTGGTCATGGCATTGCATTTTGGATCAGCTTTAGCTTCTAACTGGACAGCCCCATATAGAAGACAATGCAATACAGATAGTCCTTGACTTATGATTTGTTGCTTAGCGACTGTATAAAGTTACAACTCCCCCCCCAAAAAAAGCTACTTACAACCTAGTTTTGAAGTTATAACCACTGCAGCACAACATAGTCCCTTGCCCTTATCACTACCTGCAGGGAGGCTTCAGTGTCTCCCCATCACCCCACTGGATCCCCACCCGCCCCACTACCGATTGCACATTAACCTTTGAAAGATCTATGGAGCTTGTGTTGGGGAAGGAGGACAAACTGATCCACCCCTTGGCATCCCTTGGCTGCAAGGCTCCATCTGGAGCAGGTGACATTTTCAGAGTGGCCACAGTGAATTGTGACACCGGCAAATGGCACGCATTCTTAGGTTCCCCATCCCCAGATTCTATGCAATCTGGGGACACATACCTGGCCCTCCAACTGCAGGGACATCAATGTTTCTCTAGAGCTCTTCCAAAGATAAGTATGCCATCAGTGATGACATCTGGGCAGAAGAGGGTAGGGTTGAGGGAAACAGAAAGATAGACTAACAATTTATGTTATTGTGTGTGTGTGTGCATGTGGAATGGAAGGATTTTTTTTTTAATTTCAGGAGCTGTGATGGTTCGGGGATGGGATGTAGCTTGAATTCATTTTCAGCAATATCTTATTAGCCAGCTAAATTGTACAAACTGGCTCATAAAATCCTTTATTCTCAAAGTTCTTGGGCAGGCAGAAGTGAAGACACATCCTTCCTTAAATTTGCCTAGAAGAAGGTGAAGATGGAAAATAATGCCATGTGAAAATCCTGTCAAGTGAAAAGGCCCCCTATGGGGCTGTAAAATAGCTATGATCCAATAGGTCTACCATTTCTGGTCTGCAGAAATCCAGACTTATCATTGGAAAATCACAGAGAACTAATTCTTTGCAATCGTCTCATGTGTATCTGGATTCTTCTACTCCAAATACATGTGTACTTTTGTTAGATTTACTGGTACTTCTATCTCTTAAACAATTCCATCCCATGAATAGCAAAATGTATGCTTATAGATGTGTTTGTGTGTTTTAAAAAAAGAAGTGACAACAATTAAATTTTGCAGAGGGTTATATCTTGAATGTAGAGAAATTGAAAAAGTTAATGTAGGTATCTTGATTTTTTTTAACATCAAGAGTTTTTAAAGGCCTTGTCTCTCCATTAAATAATATTTCAGGCACTGGGTTTGTTAAAAAAGATACATATGTTGCTTTGGGTATGTAAAAAAATTAGATAGACCTTTGAAATATTATATCAGCATTTCAAAATATCATGCCTTAAATAACAACAATATCCATATCTTCTCAAAAATAAAATTAATAATTCTTCCTTTATATTTCACCTTGTTACCTTCCAATAATGAAAAATGTAGTCCAAATAAACCAATAGTCTTTGTTACCAGACTTTACAATTTCTGTTTATTATTGGTCCATGAAATAACATTGAGATTAGAAATAAAAAAGGAAGAGATAAATTGGATATAAATGTCAACAAAAAGAACAAAAACAAACATGCTTTATATAAAGAACTGGACATGATTACCTCTTCCATTGGCTATGTTTTATTTACAAAAGTTTATTACAGATAATTTATATGGCTAAAGAATTATATTTCTTAAATTGATTTTTGTCTATAATCAATTTGTTCCACACTATGTAATAGAACACAAAGGCAATGCATGCCATAAAATTCTGTCATTAATGATTAATATGTTTATTTGTAAATACTATATGCTCAATATTAATGTTGATTGAAACCTTCCAAGGTGCTAATAGGAAAAGATAATCACTTTACAGAGGGTTTAGTTTAGTCTTTAAAAAAACATTTGAATGTTCACTGATTGACTTTTCATGCTTGAACAATCCATAGCTTATTTTTAATCAACATATTAAAGAAGCTACAATGTATGGGTTCTAACAAATGTGATGCCTTAACCAAAAAAATGATTATGTTTTGCTGCTAGGTTTTAATCTGCGGATTGTTGGGTTGATTTTAAAGAAGAGTTTTATTTATAAATTATTTTTATACTGATATACCAAAGGTGCTTTTTCACAAAGCAACTGGACTTTATTTTTTCTCTTGGAAGACGTTTTGCTTCTTATCCAAGAAGCTTCTTCAGCTCTGACTGGATGGTGGGGAATGGAAGGATTTATACTCCTTCTAGACAACTGATTGTCTGCATTCTTTTAGAGAGTTGTTGAAGCCCCTGGAGGCTTATCTGTGTCATCAGGGTCACCTCAGTAGTGCAAATGGGTGGAGTCTTCTTGAACCTGTTGAAAGGACTGTGTTGTAGACTGAAGATAGATGTTGTCATATCCCTCCCCTCTGTTGAGAGAAAGCTGTTCAATTTTGACATAAATTTTGACCCCTCTTTCAAACCAGTGGTCCTCTCTGTTCAAAATGTGGACTTTGCTGTCTTCAAAAGAGTGGCCTTTATCTTTTAAATGCAGATGGACTGCTGAATCTTTTCCTAATAGGTTTGTTCTTCTATGTTGTGCCATATGTTCATGAAGTAGTTGTTTTGTTTCCCCAATGTACAGATCTGCACATGGCTCACTGCATTGTACTGCATATACCACATTGCTCAGTTTGTTTTGGGGTGTTTTACCCTTGGGATGGACAAGCTTTTGCCTTAGTGTATTCTTGGGTTTGAAGTGTGTACATATGTTGTGTTGGCTGAAGATCCTCCTGAACTTTTCCGATATTTCTGCAACGTAGGGAATTACTATGTTTGCTTCATTTATTTTTTCTTCTTTGTTTTTTGTTTTAAATTTATATTTTACACTGTCCACAATCCAGAGTCATCAGAAGCATGTGAGACATTTTAAATGCATACAATGCAATGCAGTGCAGTGAAATACAGCTTAAACCCAAGATTGGTAGCTTTTCCAGGTACTAGGACAACTATTGAATCCCAAAGGTATGGCCTTGGGACAGTTGATTAATCTTAGACTTGCTTATATCATTGATGCTTTGTGAGAATAAGCTGCCATGGAAAAAATTCCATTTGACTTCTTCACCACTCTAGAAAAATAGAGACATTCAACTATAATACGTATGTGCAATGAAAATAATTAGACATATTAGTTCATAAATTGTACACATTTAACATGCAAAGAGCTAAGAGAGAGAGATGAAAGAAATTGAAATAGATCAGTTTATTATTGGTCTTTTTTACTTCTATACAGTTTTTCCTATGGCTTCTGAGAGGCTTACAGTAATTTTCCTGGGAGTAAAGAGTCAGGATCACTTTTCTAAGTCTAATAATGGTAAAGATTAATTTTGAAGTATAAAAACAAATCTAATTCTTCATAAAATTATTTAAAGCTTTTAATATATGTTCTCTGAAAGAAATCCATTGGACTGCCTATTCCAAAAATGATTTAATAGTCTTTGTTTTTTTTAAAAAAAATTACACTCAAATATTTAGGAGCAAAACATTATATTATTCATATAAAATGGTGATAAATATTGTTGGAATACTAGAGAATGCTCAGTTAAATAAACCAGGGGTAGAAAAATCACAGTACAGTATATCCTTAGATGTAACTGCATCAAGGACAAAAGGAGGCACAGTGTGCTATTCTGGGTGGAAATCTGCCTGCTTAACATGGTTTCCAGAAATATAGTCTTCGAGTCAACAAAACTTTTAATTTGGGCATTACAGCTCTTTCTAGATTAGGCAACTTTATAATAGAAGTACTTGAGCTTATTGCTTCTCCTCAGTCTCACATGTCTTGTCAAAAAGCAGACAGACTTGGTTTTCCATAGTTATATAAATGCCCAAACTCTCTCAATCCAAAATCTAAGCAAATCATTATTTTCTCCTTCCCCCCAACCCACGGGGCACATACAACATACATGAACTCCACACAGAGATAAAGGCTTTTTATAAAAAATTCCACATGACAAAAATGCTATGTTAACCTGCTAGCAAGAAGCAGGGGAGTAAAAAAAAAAATCAAGATGTGGACTGCAGCCACACTGAAGTCCACACATCCAAGATGAGGATATGAAAACTTTTTAAATTATTTTTTTTACTTCAGAAGCTGTGGCACGTCAGGTTCAGGATACTTTTTGAACCTCCTTTTTGTAGTTTCTTGTTAGTCATCTGGAAAGACAATAGATTGAATGATGGTCCATTTACAGTAATTCAAGCCAGCAGTAAAATAAGGATGATTGAAAGTCAGCTTGAGATTTATTAATGAGATTTCAGAGCCAGAGGCAGATATAGACCAGATATTGATACGTAGAAGTGCCCAGTGAAATCAATTGGTTTCATACATTTAATAGTACTTCATTGAAATTGGATTCTAATACAATCCAATACTATTAATTATTACAAACATAATAAAAAAGAGTAGAGAAAATCCTTAGCAAAATCTTCCATTGCAGCATCCCCATGGTCATATAATCAAAATTCAGATGCTTGGCAACTGACAGGTATGGGTTGCAGTGTCCCAGGATTGTGTGATCACCTTTTGTGATCTTTTGATAAGCAAAGTCAATGAGGAAGCCAGAGTCACTCAATAGCTATATTATTAACTTAACATTTGCAGTGATTCATTTAACAACTGTGACAAAAAAAAATGGGCTCAATTGTGGTTGTAAGTCAAGAGTTACCTTTAGCATTTTTATTAATTGTAAAAAGAATTCCAATATAAGCAATTCTTACAGCTTACAGGTCAAGAAAATTCTCCCTTCCTATTGTTGGAAAATAAAAGCCCCTAGGTCTAGGACAAACTTCTGCAGTGAAGTCATGCATCAGCTCCAATCATCTCTGATCTACTAGCAAACCTCAAATAAAGATACAGAGAAGCCACTTAAGTTCTTCCTACTTGTATCTGACACTGAGGCTGCAATTGATTAAATGTGACTCTTCAGGAAGTCAACTAACATCAGCAAACAAACATAAAACAGAATTCCTTCAAGATAAGGGATCCCAAGGGAAAGAAATATTGCAGTAGGATTCATATATTAATCCAGAAAATTCTTAAAGTGAACATAAAGATTAAACCAGAAACTTTCCTTCTGGGTTTAATGGAAAGAGAACTGGAAAAAAAATGGAACTCTGATTTTATATATGGTGACGGCAGTAAGATTGCTCTATGCACAAAAGTGGAAGGATGCCTCGATTCCTACCATGGACGGATGGTTACAAAATCTGATGGAATTGGCAGAGTTGGCCAAATTGACTGTGCTGATAAAAGAAAAGAACATAAGTACTTTTGTTTCTACTTGAAGCCGCTTCTGGACTTTGTGCTTGAGGTGGAAAAAAATGATATCATGGGTTTTACCTATTAGACTGACTTGCTGATACAGTAATGGCTAGTGCAAACTATTATAGAAATGTAAAAAGTTGAGATTTGATTTTAATGTCTGATTTTACTGCAATAGAGAGAGTCAGAAGTCAATGCATTTTGTTTCTTCCCCTCCCATTCTTCACACCTTTTTGGTTTTCCCACTTTCTAATGTTATCTCTACTTTTTGCTTTTGTATTTTCACATTTTATGTTATAAATGAACAAAACTAATAAAGAAAAAAAGATAAGGGATCCCAAGACTGCACCCCAACACCAGATCCTCATTAATTCCACACCAAGGAAGAAATAATAATAATAATAATAATAATAATAATAATAATAATAATAATAATAATAATAATAATAATAATAATAATAAATAAATAAATAAATAAATAAGTAAGTAAGTAAGTAAGTAAGTAAGTAAGTAAGTAAGTAAGTAAGTAAGTAAGTAAGTAAGTAAGTAAGTAAATAAATAAATAAATAAATAAAAAAATAAATAAATAAATAAATAAATTGGAAGGGACCTTGGAGGTCTTCTAGTACAATCCCTTGCTCAGGCAGGAAACCCTATACCATTTCAGACAAATGGCTGTCCAGTCTCTTCTTAAAAAATTACAGTGTTGGAGCATTCACAATTTCTGGAGACAAGTTGTTCCACTGGTTAATTTTTCTAGTTGTCAGGAAATTTCTCCTTAGTTCTAGGTTGCTTCTCTCCTTGATTAGTTTCCATCCATTGCTTCTTGTCCTGCCTTCAGGTGCTTTGGAGAATAGCTTCTTTGTGGCAGCCCCTGAGATATTGGAACACTGCTATCATGTCCCCCCTCGTCCTTCTCTTCATTAAACTAGACATACCCAATTCCAGCAACCGTTCTTTATATGTTTTAGCCTCCAGTCCCCTAATCATCTTTGTTGCTCTTCTCTGCAGTCTTTCTAGGGTCTCAATATCTTTTTACATTGTGGCAACTAAAACTGGATGCAGTATTCCAACTGTGGTCTCACCAAGGCGTTATAAAGTGGTATTAACACTTCACATGATCTTTATTCTATCTCTCTCTGTAAATGCAGCCTAGAACTGTGTTGGCTTTTTTGGCAGCTGCAGCACACTGCTGCCTCATATTTAAGTGATTGTCCACTAGGACTCCGAGATCCCTCTCACAGTTGTTACTACTGAGCGAGGTGCCACCTATACTGTACTTGTGCATTTGGGTTTTCTTGCCTAAATGTATAACCTTACTTTTTTCACTACTGAATTTCATTTTTTTAGATTTGTACATCTTCTAGGGCAGTGGTTCTCAACCTGTGGGTCGGGACCCCATTTGGGGTCGATCGACCATTTTATGGGGGTCGCCAAGCAAGGCTGTCCGCCATTTTTTTGTCCGCCATTTTTTTTGTCCGCCATTTTTTTCCCCTTTTCCAGCGGGTGCCTTACCTCCCTTGGGCTGGGCCAGCTGGTGGTCGGCCTGCTCTGTCTCTGCCGCTTGCCAGCTACACCTCGGCCGGCGCAGGGGGCAGAACCACGCATGCGTGGCGCTCCCGGGCAGGGAAAGTCCTCGACTTACGACCAGTTGGGTAGTCCTCGACTTACGACTGGTTTAGTCCTCGACTTACGATCGGTTTAGTCCTCGACTTACGACCGGTTTAGTCCTCAACCTACGACCGGTTGGGGTCACGGCATTAAAAAGGTTGAAAACCACTGATCTAGGGTCATATATTTCACAGGACAAAGGATGGACCTTCCTCTCCCATATTTCACACATTCCCAGGGAAGAAACATCTCAATTTATATATCTAACTTACTGCACATCACCCAATACTCCACAATCAAAGCTCTTTGTTCCTATCAGTACTACCATCCTTAATTTCCTAACCTTATAGTCTACCTTTACTGAAATGTTCATTTTTGCTGCCAAATAAATTTACTCCCACTTGAAGCAATCATCCAGAATTTTTTTCTAACACTTTGTGTCAACTTATCTACCTTCCCTTTCTGTAAAAAAAAAAAATGCCTGAAGAAAAAACTTGGCAGATCTAAAGATATTGGCAAGTTAATCTAAATTCAAGCAAATATTTGATATCAAACCACATGGGACTTCAATGGTAAATAAAGAATTTGTGCTTATCTACCATAAATACTCACTAATGTTCCTTATTTTCATATATAAATGGAGCTAACAACTGATCAGGATCTGCTTTCATTCTGCAATAAACAGACCAAGATTATCCTAGGAACATTTTTGTCCTTCCTGACAGCCAATATTGTTTTTGTCTGAGAACCTTTCCAAGTTATTAAGAACAGTTAAAGGAGGGAGAGAGTTATTGTTTAGTGAGATCAGAGAAATAGCAAGAATGTTTTGGAAGAGATTCAAGTGGAATAAAAATTCAAGCAGGTCGAGAGAAAAGATGGAGATAGAACAATTTCAAGAAGCAGTAGAAAGCAGTAAAGGGAAAACTTCAACTGTCTTCATTGTTCAAAACGTTTGTCAACATATTTACTAAAGAAGTGACTCAAATGTGTGAGATTTTGTGGTATCACAATTTAACATCAATAGCTTACATAATGATTTGCATAATAGCCAATGTGCTCTTAAACAATTCTTTGGGGACGTTAAAGAACCTCAATCTTCTGATTACAGCAAACAGCCGCTTTGTCTCCTCAGAAAATGCATCTGACAAAAAACTGGTTAGTTGGGAAAGAGGTAGAAAGCTCTTCTTTCTCTGAGTGAAATACAGAAAGTAGCGGGAGAAGGTCAGCCCACCACCATTTTTGGTGAGAGTGCAAAGTAGTCCTGGTGAAAGAAAGGCTGGGGAGTTAAATCCTTTGAAGATAAACTGAAAGAATGTACAAAGCTCAGCCTGGCACCTGAAATGGAAAAACATGTGAAAGCACAATATAACGGCCAATTTCAAATATTTCAAAAAATCTCTAAGGAGGATTGATATTTTCTAAACTATGATAATTTCACAATTACTTCCTGGAAGCAATTTAGAAAATGTCAAAAATTGAGCATGCTTGACCTTAAAGGTACATTAGAACTGTCATATTATATAGAATTATATATTGTAGACAAGAGTTGTAGAATCCTTGCATATAAAATGAGAGGGGAAACAGCACTAGAATAAACATAAATCACTCAAACATCTGATAAATATTCACCAAGCTATTTGTCAGGGAAAAGTGAAACTAAAATACTTCCCCCCCCCCCCCAACAAACTAAGGTATCTTGCATCGCTCTGATTTTCACATAACTCCACGTTGTTTTTTCCCTTCATTGGATCCAGGCTAAGTTAGTCCAATGAAAATAGAGTAATGGATTTCAGTGGCAATTCAGTATGACTAATCAAGATTCAATTATAACTATACTAATGCTTTATATATGAGGCTGCATCTTTCTTATTTTGGATTGGATTTTTTAAAATTATATGTATTTATACTATATATTACAGAAATATTTTAGCAAGTAGTTACCAAAAAGTAAATTGTGTTTTATATGCTGTATATCTCATAGTATCCAGTTATCAACATTAATGTATATTGCAGTTATAAAAATAACTGCATAGAATATCAGAATTATTCATGAGAATTCATCTTTTCACAAATATCCATGGCATTACACATAAATTTTCCCCAAGATGCTTGTATTTGAGCATCAAAGCCTACTGTGTAGAATGCAATAAAATTATAATAAAAAATTAAAATACACTAATAAAATAATAAAACAATATTTTACAAAATGTATTTATCAAAAAAGTATGTAAAAGAGAGATAAACTCAGCCAACAGAATCCATCCACTGAGAAGGTTTTGGTGAAAAGAAGGAGGTACATAAAAGATATAATAAAAAGTGCACATAGCAACTGATCAACTTTGGCTCAGGAAGATAAGAAGAACTGGGTCTTTTAAATATTTGGGTGAAAAACTATCCAGGAATAACAAGCTGTAGGCTTTATCTCAGAAGAAGCAAGTTACTGTTATATTGTTAAGAACATTATATGGTTGTGTCCACATAATTATAGAAATGAGTTCTCTTGGACCTTTGGTGCAAGAGCAGGTACTAGCTGTGGCTAAAAGGTCCTTTGGTTATAAATAGAGTTGGCTATTTGACACATGTAACCCCACTGCTTTGGGTTCTGCAGTGATTCTCAGTGTATTTCCAGGTACAATTCAAAGTTGCCACATTTAAGGCCCTTCAGGCTAAGACTAGGCTACCATTTTTCCCAGTTGTTTCTACCTTTCCATCTTCAAGTCCAGTGAGATAGGATGAGCGTGTTTCAGGTCCCATCGGCCAAGGAAAGTTGCTGGTGGGGACCAGGAGGTGCACCTTCTCTGCCATAGCCCCTGCTCTCTAGAACTTTCTCCCTCCAGAATGTAGGATGGTCCTGACCATGCTGGCCTTTCAGAAAGGCTTGAATACCTAGCTATGTCCCTGGGCCTTGGTTTATGAGTGTGTGAAGAGCCCCATTTACTCCTTATGTTTACACCAAAAGATTAGAATATTTGTTGGCTGCTAATTGTATTTGATTTCTTTCTGTATTGTTTTAGTTGTTTTAATTAATGATAGTCTTCCATCCAGAGTATGAGATGGGCAGTTATATAAATTGAATAAATAAATTATGTCACAAGTCAATCTTGATCTGAAGAAAACCTCTCTTTTGATGATTTTCAGTGGTGATGGAATTTCAGAATAAATATGTCAACATGTCTGTCTATGGCAGGGGTGTCAAACTCAATTTCATTGAGGGCCGCATCAGCATTGTGGTTGCCCTCGGGGAGCCGGGTGGGTGTGGCCAGGGTGGGTGTGGCCTACTGGGTGGGTGTGGATGGAGTGGGTGTGGATGGAGTGGGTGTGGCCAGCTCTACATCGTTCGATTCAAAGGTGCCTGTGAGGGCCTGGGCAGGAGTGGGACAGACCTGAGGATCTCTGGCAGAAGGGGGTGGGACTGGGGCAAGTGCCAAGGCATGGTCCACTGGAGGAGCCTCCCTGCCTGCTGAAACCCGCCGGAGCCCATCAAGCCGGATATGTGAAGTAGGCGAGAGCCATTTGCTGGCCACTTCCAGGCGATGGTGCATTTCTTCGTTCCTCACAAAGGGTGACACCTCCCCAGCATGCACCTAGGGGGCAGGGCCCACGCGGCAGGGGCCGGTCCCTTGATGTTTCCAGATGGCCTTGTGGAGCTAAGACTGAATACATTTCAGCATAGATGGCCACCACAAAATTGTACATTGGCTCCCGGCTGACCTGGGCCAGGGCCAAGGCAGTGGGGTCCGTTCCCTCACTGTTTCCAGGATGGCTTCATGGGCCACATGAAACCACTTCACGGGCCGCATCCAGCCCCCGGGCCTTGTGTTTGACATGTCTGGTCTATGGGGTAACCACAAAATATCACAACAGAACCTTCCCAGACATTTGTATTGATCAACCAGGTCTGAAAGACAAAGGGAGTTGTTAAATATTTGTGATGATTTGTGAATTTACAGACTACCCACACTATTACAGCTCCAGATGGTATATAATATAACTTTTAGAGAATGATAAAAAGAATATAAAAATTCTATCAAAACAAAATAAAAAAAACAGATATCTGGAAAATACCATTAATTCCAACAGACCAATCATCCACATAGTTGCTCTGCTCTATCCCAAGGTCGGTGGGAGTGCCAGGTTTTAAAGACTTGCTTAAATAAGGGGGAGGGCATATGAATCTCTCAAAAATATCATTCCAGAGTGTATGTGCTGCTTTTTGGTCCCATAAGGTGGCATTGTTTAATGGAGGAATTCCAGAGCAAGTCTGCTACATCATACAGGACAGAGAGTGACCGATGGTCCCTCAGATAACCAGACCTTAAGTCATGACTAAGTTTTTATTGGTTTAATACTCTGATCCAGAGAAGTCATTTACAGAAAAGGGTTAAGACTGGTATTTTCAAATGAACTTAAAATTAAGTGCTATACATGCAGCAATGGTAGAACTGAAGTAGTTGCTATTTTTGAGGAAATAATTCTAACATAGATTTCGCAAAAGAAAAAGAAAAAAAAGAAAAGCAGCCTCCTATTGAATCTAGTGCACAAGTACAGTAATCATCTAGAAAGTGGCTTTGAATTTTTTCCCCCAAATGTGCTTTATTTATGTCACAGCAAATCTATAGTTATTCCTTCACAAAAGATGAGAAAAAGCATGCAGCATGAATGGGAAGAAGAGAGAATGAGGTTTAACCATCCTTCCCAAATTAGATTTGAAGAGAGAGGCTTTAAAGTACTGTAGGGAAAATTTCTGAGGAGGTTTCTGAGAGTTAAAAAATGTAACCAGCCTCTAGTGAGCTGGAAAACCATATGTAATACCTCCAGAATGATATGGGTTTCTGAATTGGTCAGTTGGTTGTTGATGGTTTTGGGGGGGGATTGGGTAGCAGTCCCACCTTAAAAAGTTATCCAAAATTTCCAAAATTCACAGCAGCAAAGCAGCTAAAGAAGAGGGGGTCACATTATTCACCAAAGCACCAGAAGGAAAGACGAGAAACAATGGTTGGAAACTGATCAAAGAGAGAAGCAACCTGGAATTAAGGAGAAACTTCCTGACAGTGAGGACAATTAACCAATGAAATAGTTTGCCTCCAGAAATCGTGGGCGCTCCAACACTGGAGATTTTTAAGAAGAGGCTAGACAATCACTTGTCTGAGATAGTAAAGGTCCTCCTGCTTGAGCAGGGGGCTGGACTAGAAGTAGTCCAAGATCCCTTCCAGCTCTATTCTATTCTAAATTTCAATTATAGAAATTTGGGGCAATGGGGGAATGTTAAAATTAGAAACTGGAGCATTCTCATTTCCACCCTTATTTTGGAAGAAAAGAAAAACTATATAGATGAAAATCAACCATTTTGTTGTCAACTTTTTCTCGTCCAATGTGAGGAGGTTGCAATTAAAATATTAAGGGATTACATGCATCCTGTGTACCATGTTTCCAATCATTCTTTACACAAAGATTAAGACAACTGATATAAATGATTAAATTCTCACATAAGAAACAAAGAATATTTCAAATATTAGATTCTTGTTAAGAATGGCATCTGTAGAGGTGGGGTGATAGCAATGTAATAGATGAAACATCACAATGGAAAACTTACCCCTTCAATCCATCCAGGACCATAATAGAATAACCAAATAATATAATTGGGAGGGACCTTGAAGGTCTTCTAGTCCAGCCTCCTGCTCAAGCAGGAAACCCTATAGCATTTCAGACAAATGGCTGTCCAATCCATGGATTCCATGAAGGATTCCTTGGATGAGAATCCTCAAGGGGAAAACAACTCAAGAAGCTTGGGAAATTTTGAAAAGTGAGATTATAAAAGCCCAGTCTAGCACAATACCAATGAAGAAGAAAAATAACAGCTTTCAAAAGAAACCAGCATGGCTGCACAAAGAATTCTGTGATAAATTGAAAGACAAAAGGGACAGGTATAAAAAGTGGAAAGAGGGGCACATAATTAAGGCAGACTATCAGCAAATAGCCCGAGCCTGCAAAGGTGAAGTGAGAAAAGCTAAGGCTCAAAATGAACTAAGGCTTGCAACAAAAGTAAAAAAAAACAAAAAAAAAACTTCTTTCAACAGGTAGATAAGAAGAAAAAGATTAAGGATATCATTGGTCCATTAGTGGGAGAAAGTGGCAAGAAGGTGCAAGCAACAGGAAGAAAGCAGAACTTTTTAATTCATTTTTTGCATCTGTCCTTACACAAGAAAAAAACAGTACCATAAAAAACAGATTAGAAACACAAGTTGAGATAGGCAAGAAAATGATAAGTGAGAGCACCTGTCCACCCTAGATGAGTTCAAATCACCAGGACCAGATGGATTATACCCCAAGGTTCTAAAGGAACTGGCACACATGGTCTCAGAAGCACTGAACTATATATTTCAAAGCTCCTGGAGCACTGGGGAATATCAGACGACTAGAAAATAGCTGATGAAGTTCCCTTCTTCAAAAAGGGGGGAAATTGAACCAGGAAACTACAGACTATCACCCTAACCTCAATACCTGGGAAGATTCTTGAAAAGATAATCAAACAACAAATCAGCAAAAACCTAGAGGCAAACAAAGTCATTACCAAAAGCCAATATGGGTTTGTCAAAAACAGATCATGCCAGACAAATCTTATTGCATTCTTTGACCAAGTGACAAAATTAGTGGATCAGAGGAATGCTGTGGATATAATTTACTTGGACTTCAGTAAGGCATTTGATAAAGTAAACCACAACCTACTACTTGATAAGATAGAAAAATGTGGGTTAGACAGCATCACCACCAGATGGATTCATAGCTGGCTGACCGGCTTTACTCAGCATGTGGTCCTCAATGGAATTGCATCTACATGGAGGGAAATGTCTAGTGGGGTGCCCAGGGCTCTGTTCTGAGCCCTGGGCTCTTCAACATCTTCATCAATTATTTGGACGAGGGGATAGATGGGGAACTCATCAAATTTGCAGACGACACCAAGCTGGCAGGAATAGCCAACACTCCAGAAGATAGGCTTAAGATACAGAAGGATCTTGACAGATTTGAACATTGGGCGCTATCTAACAAAATGAAATTCAATGATGAAAAAAGTAATGTTCTATATTTAGGCAGGAAAAACCAAATTCGCAGGTGCAGTGTAGGTGGCACCTCCCTCAATAGTAGCAACTGTGAGAGGGATCTCAGAGTCCTAGTGGACAATCATTTAAATATGAGCCAGCAGTGTGCTGCAGCTGCCAGAAAAACCAACACAGTTCTAGGCTGCATTAACAGAGGGATAGAATCAAGATCACGTGAAGTGTTAATACCACTTTGCAATGCTTGGTAATGCCACACTTGGAATACTGCATCCAGTTTTGGTCAATACAATGTAAAAATGATTTTGAGACTCTAGAATGAGTACATAGACGAGCAACAAAGATGATTAGGGACTGGAGGCTAAAACATAGTTCCATTATCTCAGGGGTTGCCACAAAGAAGAGGGAGTCAAGCTATTCTCCAAAGCACCTGAAGGCAAGACAATGGATGGAAATTAACCAAAGAGAGAAGCAACCTAGAACTAAGGAGAAATTTCCTGACAGTTAGAACAATTAACTTTCTCCAGAAGAATGCTCCAACACTGGAAGTTTTTCAGAAGAGACTGGACAGCCAGTTGTCTCAAATGGGTATAGGATTTCCTACCTGAGCAGGGGGTTGGACTAGAAGATCTCCAAGGTCCCTTCAAAATAATAATAATAATAATAATAATAATAATAATAATAATAATAATAATAATAATAATAATAATAATAATAATAATAATAATAATAATAATAATAATAATAATAATAATAATAATAGTAAAGTTGGAAGGGACCTTGAAGGTCATCTAGTCCAACCGCCTGCTCAGGCAGGAAACCCTATACCATTTCGGACAAATGGCTGTCCAGTCTCTTCTTAAAAACTTCCAGTGTTGGAACATTCACCTCTTCTGGAGGCAGGTTGTTCCACTGGTTAATTGTTCTCACTGTCAGGAAGTTTCTCCTTAGTTCTAGATTGCTTCTCTCCTTGATTAGTTTCCACCCGTTGCTTCTTGTCCTGCCTTCAGGCGCTTTGGAGAATAGCTTGACTCCCTCTTCTTTATGGCAACCCCTGAGATATTGGAACACTGCTTTCATGTCCCCCCTCGTCCTTCTCTTCATTAAACTAGACATACCCAATTCCAGCAGCCGTTCCTTATATGCTTTAGCCTCCAGTCCCCTAATCATCTTTGTTGCTCTTCTCTGTACTCTTTCTAAAGTCTCAACATCTTTTTTACATCGCGGTGACCAAAACTGGATGCAGTATTCCAAGTGTGGCCTTACCAAGGCATT
>NW_015386417.1:157420-172675 GCF_001527695.2 Protobothrops mucrosquamatus
ATGCCTTACTGAAGTCCAAGTAAATTATATCCACAGCATTCCTCTCATCCACTAATTTAATAATAATAATAATAATAATAATAATAATAATAATAATAATAATAATAATAATAATAATAATAATAATAATAATTATTATTATTATTATTATTATTATTATTATTATTATTATTATTATTATTATTATTATTATTATTATCCTTTCTTGAAAACCTCCAATGTTAGAGCACCCATAACTTCGTTCCACTGATTAATTGTTCCAACTGTCAGGAAATTTCTCCTTAGTTCTAGGTTGCTTCTCTCCATTGCTTTTTGTCCTGCCTTCAGGTGCTTTGGAGGAGGCTGACCTCCTCTTTTTGTGCCAGCCCCTTAGATATTGAAACACTGCTGTCATGTCACCCCCTAATTCTTTTTTTTCAGTATACTAGACATACCCAAATTCTTGCAGCCATTCTTCATATATTTTAGCCTCCAGTCCCCTAACCATCTTTGTTGCTCTTCTCTATCTAGAGTCTCGGCATCTTTTTTATATCATGGTGACAAAAACTGGATGCAATATTCCAAGTGTGGTCTTACCAAGGCACTGTAAAGTGTTACTAACACTCCATGTGATCTTGATTCTATCCCTCTGTTTATGCAGCCTAGGTCTGTGTTGGCTTTTTTTAAGGAGTGGGTTCACATCACAATGTTTCATTCACCATCTTGTCCATTTTGATCCTATTAGATATGCCTGGTTGCCAGTAGAGTATAAAGAAAATCAAACATCATGTTGATGTAATGTCATATCAATAGGTTTGATGAAATAACATACCAATAGGTTAGTACTAAGTATTCTGGAACTTTTATTGTTGCATTTATATGTCTATTCCTAGAGTTTAGGATGAATGGGTGCTCATTCAACAATTACTAAAAAATGGCTGAATACATGTAAATGTCACACTGCCTAAAGCATTTCCTTGTTAACAATTATTGTCCAAATCAATGTGTCTGGTTGTTTCAAATTAAATAAGCATGGTATTCTGCTTCAGTAGTGCCACAATAAACAACACAAGTGATTTGATCAGCCATTTATCATATTTGGCATAATAAATTATTAGGAATCTTAAACATGCACGTCTTGGGCAAACACTTCCTAATTGCTATTACTATTGAAAGGAAATACAAAAATATATTGTGCAGAATCAGAAAAGAGAACACACTGTTCATTGCATGATAGTATTCAATTATTTCATTTAGTTCAGATATTGGGTGTTCAAAGGATGTAATTTCTTTCATTTTGTTCAGTAGTGCAGTCATTTTTCTTCCAGGTAGAAAACAAAATAGAGTAAAGAAAAGGGATAGCAATCATTCATTTTTAGAACTAAAAAAAACTAGGCAACCTATTCTTTTTTCAAAAATTTGATTCTGATTTTTTTTCTTTTTTCTTTCAAATAATCTAAAAGGTAGGAGTTCCCTGAATTTTAATTTAATATCATATATTTTTGCCTATCCTATTAATTTCTGGCAATAACGTTCCTTATTTCCACATTCATTCAAAATATGCCTGTAGAGTAGTCCTGGATTTACAACAGTTCATTTAGTGAGCATTGAAAAAAGTGACTTACGACGTTTTTCACACTTACAACCGTTTCAGCCTCCCCATGGTCATGTGATCAAAATTTGGATGCTTATTTATGACGTCTGCAATTTCCCAGGCTCATGAGATCACCTTTTGTGACTTTCTGACAAGCAAAGTCAATGAGGAAGCCAGATTCACTTAACAACCTTGTTAGTAACTTAACTGTAGTGATTCATTTAACAATGGTAGCAAGAAAGGTTGTAATGGGTTCCTTTCTGTACCTAGGAATATGTTCTGCTAAATAAACTAGGTTTTGTTTTTTATTCCTGCCATCCTCACCCTCTGAATGCAAACAATATTTTAGATTTCTGCATTGGAACTCTTGATAGTTTCAAGCTGAATATTTCAAGCTACTATCAATCATGCCCCATCCTCAACAATTGGCTGCTAATTAGTTTAGATCCTATTTGCCACAAATGCTGATCAATGGAAAGCAGAGTATGCCTTCCATCATCACTGTCAGACAGCATCAACAATATTGAACTGATAGACCTGGCTTCTTATAAGACAGCTTCTTGTGTTCAAGGACAAAGTCATATTATGTGGCTAAATAAGCTGATGCCTTCAAGCTTCTTCCAAGGTCTTGGAGGAAGCACACCAATATCGAGGGGGGACATGATAGCAGTGTTCCAATATCTCAGGGGCTGCCACAAAGAAGAGGGTGTCAAGCTATTTTCCAAAGCAGCTGAAGGCAGGACAAGAAGCAACGGGTGGAGACTAACCAAAGAGAGAAGCAACCTAGAACTAAGGAGAAACTTCCTGACAGTGAGAACAATTAACCAGTGGAACAACCTGCCTCCAGAAGCGGTGAATGCTCCAACACTGGAAGTTTTTAAGAAGAGACTGGACAGCCATTTGTCCGAAATGGTATAGGGTTTCCTGCCTGAGCAGGGGGGTGGACTAGATGACCTCCAAGGTCCCTTCCAACTTTACTACTACTACTACTACTACTACTATTATTATTATTATTATTATTATTATTATTATTATTATTATTATTATTATTATTATTATTATTATCTTTTACAACAGAGGCTACCAAATGTTCTCCTGTTATAGTTTCTCTTCTACTAAAAAAAAAATCACATGCATTTTAGTTAGTTAAAACATAAATGAATCCTATCTTAAGCAATAATATGCAGGATCTTTAATACAGATGCTACCTTGTGATCAGTGAATGCTGACATCACAGTCATATTGATTTTTAGACACGCTAATGTCTCCCGTGCTGTTAAAGGTCCAATTAAAATAGACAGCTTTGGGCTGCATAAATTATAGCATACTTGTGACCATGTGGACACAAGAAAATTAGTTGGGGAAATAAAAATATCTATGTTCAAAGAGTTACTGTAATTTCAAGAGGCAATTAGGTAAGCAATGACTACAAGATAATAAAACATTCACATAGCTGGAAGGCTTTGCAAGAAGATACATTTAGTCTCCAGAATGCTCAAAACCAAGAAAGAAGGAAATCTTATATTAAGAAAAATATTCATCAAAATTGATCTAGATATCTAGAAGTGAAGCAAGGAATTTCAGAATCCTGTTGGTTATTAGTTGTCACGTTTTGAAATGGATTTTGATGATGCAATTGCAATTTTTGCTCATAGCAAATCAATCAAATTATACATTTTATGAATATAGTTTATACCATATTGGCTTACATATTTGGTTCCTATTAATTCCATTTGAACTTCCTTTTCTGCCCTATTACCCTTGGCAGTTGACAATTTAACTACAATACAAATGATTAAAATCAAGGTGTGTTTTTTTTAAAAAAAAAAACATTCTTACTAACATTATTATTAGTTTAAGATTGAAGAGAGGGGTCTTGATTATTGTTCTGAAAATGGGAAGCGCTTTAATGCTGCCTTCCTAGCTGTGACCCTCCAGCCATAATCTAGAAACAACACCAAAAAAAATGCCTTCTCCAGCATAACAGATGAATAAGGATTTGAGCATGGGTATCTTTAAGAAAGACTGGCCACAGGCAGCAGATGGCAATGTAAAAAGTTCAAACAAAAAAATCTGATACACAAACTATAAGGAAAGCTCTCAAATGAGGCAATAAGAGGCAAGAGGGACCAAAAAAAGTTGGAAGAGGGACAGAAATTTGAATGGATGCTAAATGAAATATGGTAACATTGAGAAGAAACCACTTAAATTAAGCAGAGAACAGGTGCCTTGACAGTACTGAGTCCTACTGAGTATAATTTAGAGACAATTTCTCAAATATTATCACCACAGTTGAGTTCCCTTGGCCCTGCACATATGCCACTTAAGTGGGTCACAATATTTTGTATCACACAGAACATTCTCAGTTTTGTGGAGTGGTTCCATTTTTCAGTCTTTTTCATTATCATTATCAGGGGTTCCTTGAGGCTCAGTTGTGGGTCCCTTTTTTATTCCCTTAGATACTCTTTTGCTAGGCTCTCTAATTTCATCTTCCTAGTTTACATGATTATTTTAAGACTTATTCATTCTGAATTATATAGTATCAGCACTCTTTCAAACTATCTAGATAATTTTTACTGAATGTTCTACTGATTTACATAGATCACAAAAGAAACAGAGGCCATTGTATTCCATCACGACGATCATCTCCTTTCACCTATTCCTGTTTCTCTCTCTGGTTTTCAAGGCTGCCAGCCGTTTCCCACTGGTTGTGAGAAACCTAGGAGTCTAAAATGATAACAGTTGCCTTTAAAATATTTCATGCAAAAACTTGTTAAAATCTGAAATATCTGTTTAAAGAATGTTGCCAAGATCCATCTGTTCATTACTACTGAGATGGGTATAAGCAGTTTATGCCCTGGCATACCCTCATACTTAATTTGCCATTGCAGCTTGCTGGCAAGGATAGATACTGTAAGACCTCAGTCTGTTCCTTGTTCTATGTCCAGAATGCTACAGTTCATACATTCTGAATCCTCAGTATTTTACCCCATTCTCATTTTATCGCCAATCATGGCAATGGTTGAGAATTCAGGAAAAATATCAGTATATGTTGGTGGTGTTGACACATCATTCTTGGTTTTCTGAAATATTCACGGGAAGTCATGTGCATTTGATCTGATTCTTGGGCTAGGTTGGATATTCCATATATTAAAATAATCATATTATGAGAGAGAGACATTCTTTACCTGATTCTGATTCTTTGAAATCAACTCCCATCAGAACTATATTTGTATTGTATTATTTTATGTTTGAAAAGTGCTTATGTTTTCTTCATGGCCCCATAAGATTTTTTTAAAACATTACCTGTTAATTTGAATATGAAGATGTTGCCAATATTTTATGTCATGAGACTTTTAATGTAGAGAGTTTTATTCTGTATTATTATGTTATAATTATTAACTGCTGTTTGATCTGTGTTGGAAATTATGCTGAGTTGTAAGTGCATAATAAATGCTTCTCTGGCAGCCTTTATCTGCCTGGAAAGAGGTAGACCAGACAGGAAACATGACCAGATAACCTAATTCTACCCAGTGGTAGGATTCAAATAATTTAACCACTGGTTCTCTGCCCTAATGACTGTTTTAAGTATAAAAAAACAATATACTGAAAGGTAGTTTATTATTTCATGCATTTAATACTTAAATAAGAACAATAAAGGTACAAAAAACTAGATTATGTTATAAGAGTTTTAAAATATTAATGAAAAAATATTAAAGAATACCTGACAAAAACAATAAAGCTGTTATTTAAGATATTTTCATATTGCTTCTTGATTGGCATCCTCACTTGCTATTTTCTTCGCATTTATCCGAGCATTATCAGCTGTGTGATCTATCCTTAACCATCTTTTCAGTGTAGGAGTTGGATCCCATTCCTTTAGAGGAGGGCCAATTAGACTAATAGTCATTGTGTTTAATATATTAGAAACAGCTAGGCTACTTCTCTTCTCTGAACATATTATGTTCATCTTTGAAAAACTCCTTTCCACTTCTGTTGAACTTACAGCAATTGTTCTGACAATATTTTTAGCTCTTTAAGGAATTGCATAGTTCTGGGAATTTTTTAAAACTTTTCCACGAAATCTTGATTAATATCAATTTGGTAATTAAAAATGTCATTAAATACAAGAAATTGTTCTTCATGGAACTAGTACTTCTTCAATATTTCAGTAATCTGACTCCAAAAAATTGAGAAATTGTAATTTATTCCTGTATTGAAATTGGCTACAACTTGCTTTTAAACGTTCACAATCATTAGTCTTTTTTTCAAATTCGTTATAATGTTTTCTAAAAGTCTTTCCCAAGTTTAATGCCTTAAATCACAGAACCCTTTAAGAGCTTTCCCGCTCATCATTAGTTGTTCCCTTCATAGCTAGGCAGGAAAAAGTTCCAGAGCCACAACGGCAGCTAATACTTGTTGGCATCACCCCCTTTCCCTTATGCACCAATTGGGAAACTAGAGAGATGAAGCGTCTATTCCTGAAATTACCTCTGAAAAGCACCACCTAGTTTTCGCCTTAGTGACGTGATAGAAAGCACTGTGCCTCCCTTTGATTTCCGTCGCTCCTCTCTTGTGCTTTTGGGGAGGGTTTTTTTTTCCTTGCCTGGAAAGAAGTTGAATGAAAGCCAGATGTGTTCCGGAAAACACAGATTTATCATAACTGGTTCGCTAAACTCAACAAAAAAAATAGGTATTGATTCTGCCAAACTGGTTCAAACCAGCTGAATCCCACCACTGATTCTACTTCATTGTAAAGCTACATTAACAAGTCTGACAAGTCTCAAAGTAAAAATCTCCTGCTATCTCTTTTTACAACCTTATAAGTTAAGGGAGATTCTTTCTGAGTTTTTTTTTTCTCTGCCCATTATACAACTCTGGGGTCTCCCCACAATTCCCTACACAATCTCTTCCTCCATACTCATCTCCCAAGGTCATTCCCACATCCTTTACACCTGATGCTACTAGTGTTTGTATGTAACTCATGAATCATTTCCTTGCAAATAAGCTCACATATTATTTGATCTAGGGTTGATGGTCCATAACTTTTCTTTGCAGCACATCTGGGCAGAGAAACAAAAATTTCCTCTTCCTAGAAAGGATGAGCAACACTTTTTCTCCTGAGGACCATTTCCCTTCAGCAATAATCTCTTAAGAGCTCCATTCTAATGAAATGTGGTGTGCTGCAACGAACAATAGGCAGGACAAGAGCTAAAAATAGTTGGTAGCACATTTCCAATATCTCCTCTTTCTCCTTATGCAATTAAGTGATAATTTGCTCTTACAGGGGCTTGTAATTGACTACTTGAAAAACCCTTTTTAAATTAAACTGAAGGCAAATGGGACTCAGGCCATAAGTCATTCATCCCTATATTTAAGGCAACAAGGCAACTTGTTTGGGATGAGATGTTAAGATTTATTGTTAGTCAGCACAATTTCTTTCCACATATTTTTCTACAATGTGTTAAACCATTCAAAATTGATCTTGTGGAACAATAACCACTGGCTCCACATGGGACATGTAAGCTGACCCCAGCTAGAAATTTTGATACATTGGCCTGGTATTTGAGCATTTGCTTATATGAATGCTTATATACAATCAGCAATTTGAAGCTAATGAGTTCTAGAGCATGACTGATGTGAAACTTGAAAAATAGTTCTGGTAATGTACAATATCTTTTTTTTTTTTTTTGCATGATGGTATTTACGTTAGCACATATACCCACGCAGATGAGGAAAAACACTGCAACAACTAATTTGGATGCAGTCATGTAGATGCTTAAAAGGAAATATATTTGCAGAAAGGATAATGCTTTATTTATGTTAATATGTTCATTGATAATTTAGAATAGTGGGGGGGAATTAACAAAAGTACTTTAGGAAAATGTCACATGGTTTTAAAATCCTGCCAAAATTATTTAATATCTCCTGCTTACTATGAATGTTTTAATAATGCTGAAAATTAAGATATTTATTTATGGATTGTAAGACCCTTTGATATTTGTTACACATCAATAACGTATTCAAATTGTTATGATATACAGGAAGATAGCATTTTATGCTATTTTCAAAATTATAATGTGAATGCTGACAGTAAATAAATTGCCATTTTTTTCTGGCAAAATTCTTCTATATTTAACAACTGTTAAAACATCTTTTTCCTAAATGCCTATAGTAGAGAAACTAATACTGGATTATTTTTCTATTTCTATTTCATTTTATGCACATTTTAGAAAATAGAAAAACTTCTTCAAAATAGCAGTAATTATTTGAAGAGAACAAAGATTACTGAAATGTCCTGTAAAAAATGAAACAGAAATCCATTTGTTATTCATAAACTCAGGCTCTAAACATAGTTCAGTCTATTGTGGTTGCTGTCAGATAAAATCTTGTACTTTAAAAAACGAACAAGATGAGGCTTTATCTATATACTACTGAAACTTTTGACATTGCCACTAACTGGGTGAAACAGTGCATAATACTGTTTCAAGAGGGCAACAATGTTTGAACCATGGCACCAACAAAATATGTCTAAAATCCAGGACCCATGACTCCCAAAGAAATTGGGAAGTTGTGACTATTTCAGTGCTACTGGATGCTGCTGCATTGCTGGATTGCTGATACAGTCATATGATCTTCATCTTCAATGTTCTGTGACAATTTCCTAGCCAATCTTGCAACACCTTGCTCTGTCCCTTCTGAGCAACAAAGAATTGATTCATTACATGACTGTTAAAGAAGCTACAAGTTTAAAGTGCATGAAGAAAGTTCTGATTATTTTTTTTATGTGCCCCTTCTCTTAAACACAAAATGAACATTTATGGATATGCTATCTTTGGTTAGGAACTTAAGGCACAGACATAATTTCCATCCATCTATATTTCTTCACAACAAATCTGTGAGGTAGGTTGGACTGAAAGTTGCTAAAAGAGCTGCTACGCTGCAGATGAAAAATACGTTAGTCAAATACGTTAGTCATTCTTCTTTAGTTCTTACCCATCCTGCTTCATTTTTCAACTACTTCCTATTCTGAAACTGACTATAGACTAGCTCCCTCTTTGGTTCATCAGAGATCATATAGATTGGTCCTGCCCTAGCTATCAGGAGGTAATAAACCATCTCTGACAGTTTCCTACAACTCAATGGAGAAGCCAATACAGATTCTAAACTGTTCTGAGATCAAAACGGCAATATACAACATTGTGGTTAAAAAAAAAAAGTCATCAGTATAATTATGTAATATTCCCTTTAAATCATATAAAACCAAACACATCACTGAAAGCTAAAATGATAAGACTACATCTGATTTACTTTGGCCCTGTTATGCATGTGAATTCATTGGAAAAGGCAATGATGATAGAAATGGTTAGATGGGGCAAAAGGGGCAAGCAAAGAACATGATGGCTTGATAACATCAAATTTGATGCAAAGTTGAACATCTAACAAGTGAAAAAAAGTTGTGCTTGACAGGGTAGCATGGAAAGCACTTGCCTATAAAGTAACCATGAGTCAGACATAACTAAAGTGTTAAAAACAACTACAACATAATTATGCCACATAGAAAGCGAGAGGGGATGTCATGATCAAGAGATAATAGCAAATGTCACTGGGACACAGCAAGGAGGAAAAGAAGAAATGGAGAAATGGAGAAAGGATTTGAAAATAGAATTGCATCTGATTATTGCAACAGATTACTCAACAGTGTGAGTAATAGTTTGTCAGCTATAGTTTCAGGTTGCATCATCAGGAGTATTGTTTTCAAATGATGGGAATGAGTAGATTATCAGACCATTTTTCCTACAAATTAAAGCAGATTCAGAAAACATTTATGCTTGAGAAGAACAAGACACATTCAATAGCACTCTTCTAATACCCAAAATGATGTCACTCAGAGGGCAGAAAAGACCTTTTCTCTATCTGCCTATTGCCATCCCACATTTAAGTTCCGGACATGTAATAATGGATTAAGTAAGAAATTCCAATTGTGAAACAACAACACTCTAAAAGTAAGGATTATTGAAGAGTGGAATCAATTATTCAAAAAGCTGATAGGCTTCTCTTAACTGAATGTGTTAGAAATCGGTTTGAGATGGTTTAATTTAGATTTCTGTCCTGACCAGATGGACTAAATAATTCTCTTCCAATTCCATGATTCTGTGATGTAGCTCCCTTATTATTCCAGTCTTTGACTATAGATAGACTTAGTGACTACATTTGGGCAACTCCATCAATAATCATCAATCAGCTCCTTCCACAAAAGCCTAAAGTCCTGGCTTTACCAGTTGGCCTGGGGACCAAATGGGGGAGTTCTCTGCTGGAGGTGGCTGCTGGATTGAGGGCAGATTTTACCTTCCGCCATTCTTGCTCTCTGCTATCCATCCATCCATCTTTTGGTTATCATATTGACGTATTCTCCTTATGTTCCTTTTTCATTGTTTATTTTATGGTTCTATTATTTTATTTCTGTTCTGTTTACACTCCTTTCATTTTCTTCCTTTTTATTATTGTAAGCTGCCTAGAATAGCCCCATGGTGAGATAGATGACAAATAAATTACACAAATAAATTTTAATAAATAAATAAATGACATGATTGTAAAGTGAAAGATCATATGACAGTACATGACTTACAATGTCTGTTCCAGTTGTTGTTAAACGGTTCACTGTGGTCGTTGAGTAAGGACCTTATATGACCGCAACTGCAATTTACTTCCAGCTTCCCCTTAATTCTGCCTATCAGAAGCCAGCTGTGAAGGGTGCAAATCATGATCCATGTGACTGCAGGGATGCTGCAATGGCAAAGGGTTGTTTATTTGTGTATATATTTATTTGCTTGATTTGTTTATCCTCCTATCTTACTTTTATGTGACTCTAGGCAGCTTACCATTAAAAAAAAAACCCAAACTGCATAATATAAAAACACAAACCAGCTGGGCATGATCTAACCTATAATCTATGCCACCAGCATAAGGCTTAACTTACACTCAGGGTAAAAGGCTCAGGCCCAAAGCCAAGTTTTCACAGCCTTAAAAAGAGATAGGGCCAATCAAATGTCTAAACCAGGAGTAGGCAACCTTGGCTCTTTTATGACTCGTGCTGGCTCAGGAATTCTGGCAGTTGAAGTCCACGAGTCATAAAAGAGCAAAGGTTGCCTACACCTTGTCTAAACAGTGGGTGCCAGTGCAGAACAGATTATTTTTCTGGATCACATCAGCTAACACCCTCTAGCTGACAATACTGAGAATGTGCCCTCCCTATTCGATTGCACAATTTAGGAAGAAACAACAGGGGAGAGAGTCCTGGTCCTAAGGTGTGAAGGTTTTTAAAGGTGGTAACCAGCATCTAGAATTGTACCTGGAAACCAATACAACTCACAGAGCAGTAGTATCACATGTGCCAAGTAAGTGGCACTTGTAACTGCACGTGCCAACACATTTTGAAGCTTCTGAATATTTTTCAAGGGCAGCTCCATATAAAGCACATTGCAGCAGTCCAATCTGGAGGTCTGTAAACAAGTCCCCTTGGTCCTGGAATAGGCTGTCAGCTGTCCCAGATAAAGCAGACAGGACTACTAGATGAGCTAAATAAATTTATTATAAGAGTACATTATTTGCAAGCTGAAAGTACAGAGGTTTGCCCAGCCATTTTTAACTGCTTGATCTATTAGGCCAGATTCTTTCTAAGTTTTTTCTTCTCTGGCCATTTTTATGACCTAGCAACTTTATGTAGTAATAAAGGGAGGGAAAAGAGGCATCCCACAAAGGACGGAATGTTGGCTGGATCTCTCCCTCCTATCAACATTGACTGGAACCATCTGTGGAGAACCGAGAACCAACTCAGCATTCTGCCACATTCCCAACTTCTAGAGCCAGTGTAGCAATAGGAACTCTACAGTGTACTAGAAATACACAACCATTGTCTTGAGTTTAATTATTTCTGGTGATGGGAATGCGAATATCATTTTCAACACTGTCTCTGACTAATTACAACTGACAAGAGTTGGAATTTTGCCTTTTTTAAAGTCCTTTCAGCATTTTCCACTGTTGAACATTTTGTTCTACACTCCTTCTACAAGCACAGTGGTTGTGCAACTGGGGTTTGTAGTGTATTGGCTTTAATAGCTGCCCTGAAATTTGCCAACATGAAACAAATATTCAGAGCAATGCCACTAACAACAGAAACTAATTTTCATTCTTTCATCAGAAGTTAATATGCAGCAAAATAGCTCAATTTTGTTTTTGCTTTTTGGGCTTGCCCTTGGGTTGTGCAATGCTTTAAACTGGTGAATTAAGTCAGATTCTATTAAGCCCTTTGGAGTTTTGATGACTTTTCTGCTACTTGTAGGGTTCATACAGACAATATTCAACATTGCAACTTCACTTTCATATACGATGGAGGGATGTCTCAAACATTTTGATGATTAAACCTTTGAACTGATTAAACCTTTGAACTGATTAAACCTTTCAACATCTCTGGCTGAAACTCAGCAGAATTCAAAGGACCACTATCATGGCTACTTTAATCGCATTTTATTAAAAAAAAACATGTTTTCCCTTTATTGTATAAGATTGAACATTTTAAAAAACAAATTGGTAAGTACAAAGTATCTGAAATTGAATGGGTTTGCCACCAAATTTCAAAAAACAAGTTCAATCAAATCCTGCTGTTTTCAAATCTCAGATCTTCAGTTCTAACGAATCAGGGCAGATTCACACAGGCTGACTTGCCTCTAGAGCAGGGCTTTCCAAAACCTTCCCCTTCATTACCTGAAACTGCTTATCAGAATAGAATATAGAATAGCAAAGTTGGAAGGGACTTCGAAGGTCTTCTATTCCAACCTCCTTATCAGAAACCCCTTTTATCACTTATCAGTAAGTTCTTATTTAAATATCCCGTTATGATTAGGTAATGGATTTGTGTGCCATCACCCCCCAAAAAAATCACTTTTACACAATTTGGGGTCATTTACCCAGGTTGGAGAAGCACTATTCTTGAGTAGTGGATGTTTTCTCTAATTTCTAAATGTTTCCCAGTAATTGGAAGACGCTTTTTGGGTTTCTTTCTTCAACACCACTAGATGGCATTGTTATATAAAACCTTGGTTTCTTAAATGTCTATCTCTACATTTGGATCATAAGTGAGCCCTCTATGAGTTCCATATATATATTTAACAATTAACTATTAACTATTATCAGTTAAAACATTTATGAATCTTTTTTTAAAGTTACTCTGTTTTCTGTGACGGATAAACATTGCTCTAGAACCTCTAGCAAAAGAATAAGGACCAAATTGTGTTGGTTATATTTGCAGACTAGTATTGGTACCACATTCCATCTATGTCAATCCAGGAATTAATATGCTAAATCCTGGTAGGGCCAGAAGATATTCTTTTAAGTAAATCTGCTGGAACACATGCTACATTATGGGGTATTCTGACCAGCATCTGGATTCTTCTGGATATTGTTGAATAAGGAATTGTGGCATTTTAATTATGGATTATGCATGCAATGACACAATATATGTAGAAGTGGGGGTGGGGCTTGGATTACAATGGTGATTTCATCATTCTGGCCCTTGCTGATTCCTTGTCTTCTCAAGTTGTGTAGCCTTCAAATTCTGTGGATCTTTTTTAAAATATACATTCAGATATCATAGAATAATTCTGCAGAGGGGCAACTTTAACTAGAGATCTTAACTGCAGTGTCTTTTAATAAAAAGAAGGCTCTACATCATCTCTATCTATAAGAATGGGTATCGCTCAAAAAGAGTGTTTCAGAAAATGGATTTCACCAACCAAGAATTAGCAAAGCAATTTAAAATGTTTAGATTCTATTTGTAGCTCGTTTTCATTTCCATTAGCTCAAAACAAAGCATCAGTGGATGGCAGTCATATACCTTGACTAAAATATGCTTCAATAAATGAATCTTTAAATAATTATAATTTGATCTGAAAGACTGAATGGATAAGTATTTAGCAAACAAGAATTAATTTTGAAATTAGTTCTGTTCAGATGTGTTTATATATATATATATGTGTGTGTGTGTGTGTGTGTTTTTCAAAATTTGGATTGCTAACAAAGAATTAAGGGAGTACTGAGATAGCTATTTCTAACCTTATTTGGTTTTCATCAGTCAGACATACCCTTCCGAGATTCGAACCTGGGCTGTCTGCATGTTAAGCAGAAGCATTAGCCCCTAGGCCACAGGTTCTTTCTTGCTTTGTTAGCTACAAGAGACAGGGGAAGAGGATGAGTGCTTTTTGAACACCCTGTCAGCCTAAATATGGGAGAGAGACTTCTCTCTCTCCCATATTTAGACTTGTGGACTATCTGCTTGTAAGCACGATGCACGCCCCATGGGGACTGGCACGGGTGTTTATGACTCCATGGGTCGTCCTGGAGCACAAAACGAACGGCTGCACCCTCCCCCTACTTGTGCAACCTGGGATAAAGGGCGTTTTCATCCCATAAGCCAGTTATATCCTCCACCGTTCTCCAATTCGGGAGTAGTTGCAGGGTCACTCCTGTGGGAAAAAGCATCTCCAGCGGAGGAGTGTACTCACGAGGGGAGGACTGACTCTGGGACTGAAAGTAGGAGCAGGAGCCGAACCATCGGTAGCAAGGAGAGTAAAATCCTCACTGACCGGGCACGCCCAATGACTAGGGCTTGGTGCCGGATGCAGAGTAATGGCCAGTTATAAGGGGGCTTCTCCCGCCCTGTATGAACTACAGCCCTGAGGAAGTTGGCAGTTTGCCAACGAAAGCTAGGTTTTTAATTCTTGTAAGATTTCTAAAGAACAATTTTATAGGTTTTAGCCATGCATTGTCTTGTTGGTTTTAACCATTAAATATATTTTTTCTGAGGTTTTCGCGGGTGTTTGTGTGTAGGTCTTTGGTTATTCAGGTTTTCTCCTGTGTAAAATTAGAAGTGTCTTGGCGACGTTTCGACGAAGTCACATTCGTCATCTTCAGGCTGGTGTCTTCAGTTTCATGCTTCTAGGAGTAGTGTGTGATCGCAGCTGTTTCTTCCTTTTAACTGCCAGTGGGGTTTGATCTGATTGGGTGGGAGCTTGGCTGTGTTCTGATTGGGCGGAGGTGTGTTCTGATTGGTTAAGGAGCTTGGCTGTGCTCTGATTGGCTGGGGGAGTGTTCTGTTTGGGTGGGGGCTTTGTTGTGCTCAGGTTAGTCTGAGTTGCAGGGGGATTTGAGATGGTGAGCTTCATTGCTGTTGTTTGGCTTCGTGTTAGTGGTCGTGCCACATCTTTATGGTGGGTGTCAGTTTGCTTCATGTATGGATTGGAGGGGTTTAAAATGGCTAATGATGCAGCTGTGGACTGGCTTCTAGTTTGTGGTCGTGCCTCATCATCTGTGTGGGTTTGGGTTTGCTTTTTGCGTGGATGTGTGGTGGTGACCTCCTGTGTAGTTTTCGTGAGTGTGGGTCTGGTGTCATTCTTTGTGTTAGGGACTCGTTTGCCAATAAGGGCGGGTTTCCAAATGGCTGGTAGGCGGGAGGTATCATCTCGTTTATTCATGCTGTGTGGGCGTTTTTCTATCTCGATGGCTTTTCTGATTATTCTGTTGTTAAAGTGTTCAGTTTTGGCAATAGTTCTGGTCTTTTTAAAGTCAATTTTATGTCCTGTGGCTTTAAGGTGTTGGACCAGGGAAGAAGTTGGTTCCTCTTTTCT
>NW_015386417.1:173289-200069 GCF_001527695.2 Protobothrops mucrosquamatus
GTTCGGTTTTTAGGTGTTGTTCGTCAGCTAAGCGTTTTGTTCTGGAGATGAGTGTCTTGGCTACGGAGTTGATCTGTGCTGGGTGGTGGTGTGAGAGTGCGTGCAGATAGCGGTTTGTGTGTGTTTTCTTCTGGTAGATGGTGTGTCCTAGGGAGCCATTGGATTTCTTGTAGACTAGGACATCCAGGAAGGGAAGTTGATTGGGATCACCCCTCTCACCCCCATGGGATCACCCCTCTCACCTGTCATTGCAAACCTCTACATGGAACACTTTGAAACCCAAGCTCTAGAAAAATCTGATCACAAACCCAAACTCTGGCTCAGGTACGTAGATGACACCTTCATAATCTGGCCACATGGGAAAGAAAAACTAGACAACTTCCTCACACACTTCAACAGCCTACACTCCAAAATACAGTTCACCATGGAAACAGAAGCTAATAACCAACTTCCCTTCCTGGAAGGGGAGGGGATAACCATTCCAAGATAACTCATGTTTCACTTGGAGGAGGAGTGCTGTATTAGTTTAATGGAGACAACAAATCAAAAGGAGTCTGGTAGCTCCTTTTAATTTTATTAAAAGAAATGACCTTTCAGGAGCTGCAGCTCACTTCCTCAGATGTATAGAGTGACAATCCTTTCAATAAAATTTATCAGTCAGAAAAATGTTACAGGACTTCTGATTTCTGTTTATAGCTAGTGGAATTTGTGTATTGTTCTGTGTATTTGAGTATTGTGGACTGGAAAGTAGACTAAGCATAATTACAGGGGTTTTTTTTTACCATGCATGACATATTGTATTTTATATTATATATAGTATTTGCTTTTATACAGTCTGGGTCTGTGACCAGTAATACAGTTTGATTGATTGATTGATTGATTGATTAATAATAAAAGACAATACTGGCTTTTATGGTAAAAGTGCTACTATCACTCAACTGTAAATGTCAGCAAAACAAATTTCTTTCTGCTATTTCTCCTTATGCTTTGTCTCTAGTGAAGGTGTGAGCTTTTGAGTCAGTGTTGATTCCTGGTGACTGCCTGGACAAATCCCTGCAATTTTCTTGGGAAGATTTTGGAACCCACAGTTTCCTGGTTCCTAGCCTGATGCCTTAACCATGACATCAAACTGGATCTTTAATTTCTAGCCTTACCTTATTAAACACAGCTATTTTAGGTACACATTTCTCCTTGCCAAAGTTCCACCACCCATTCTAAATGTGGTTGACCTTAAAGATGGCATATATCATTTTCCTATACATTGCAGATCATTGAGCTAGATGATTTCTATGATTTCTTCCAGCTCCATAATTGTGTAATTGTAATATGATGCAATTTTGCATGATGAAGAAATAAAAATCAATATGGTTCATTAAAGTTAATCCTTAGATCTAGAATATTTTAAAAAACACCATTAGAGTTGATAGCCATGATAGCTGATTTGTTTGCACAGAGAAAAAAGAAAAATTCCAAATAAGTTGCTATATTTTGGGTCCAATGAATAACGGTTTATTTGATCAATTAGTTAGCTTTGCAATGCTGCTTCTAATCCTTTATTTCCTTTCATTGTCCCCATGTAATACATGACTTCCTAATTTCTTATGTCCTCTTTAACCCCTGGATTACAAGACCTAATTTGATTCTAGATTGCAATGTGGGTTTATTAGGAGGCATAATGCATGGAATAAATTGTAATGAGCAGTGATTTATTGTGCTGGGAAATAGTATATTATAATGGAGGGCATCTAGTGCACAGCATTGACCAGAAAAGGTCCTACCTATGAGTAATTCCATTAGTGCAAAGTTACCTCCGCAAATTCTCCCATTATGAGAAGTAGTAATAAACCCTTGAAATAACACATTTGACGAGTGAGGTACAGCTGACATTGAAGACACTAAGTTTATTTTAAAAGACACCTAATCTATTTTTATCACTTATAGAATCTTTTACAACCACAACTGAGACCAGAAGTTCTGTCGCTAGGTAATGCAAAGTGTGATGTCATGTAACCGCATCACTTAGGAACAGCAATCTTGGCAATCCTGGTTGCCACCATCAACCATTGCTAAGATCTGTTAGTAAGCAAACACCTTATATGAACAAATGGGAATGGGAATTCCAGGCAAGGAAACTAGTCAATGGGGTGAATGGATGGGTAAATGCCACAGCTGGATACTATAAAGCATAGGGGCAATTAAGTGCCACAGCTGGGCATTATGGATTATGGGGAGACAAAAAAAATGGCAGGAATAGGAGTGACTTGCCATCTCCTGCCTGTATTCTCATTGACTTTGCTTTGGGAAGCTGGAAGGAAAAGTCACAAATGGTGATCGCATCACCAAGGACATTGTAATTGTGAGTTGGTTGCCAAATGCCTGCTCATGATCACGTGTAATTGCATGCAGACTTTGGAGTCTGCAGATTGACAGACTAGTCAGAAATTCCTTTCATTCAGTGTTGTGCAACTTTGAACAATTGTTGAATAAGTTATCATAACCTGAGGACTATCTATATAACCAACAGGAGAGGAAAAAAATAATTAAAATCTGGCTTCGCTGAGGCTGTCAAGTTACAAGCTAAAGCAACTTCATTATCCCACCCATCCACCCCCGAATTTCACATTGATTCTTCCCATTTTCTAACTAAAAAGCTAAAACTCAAAAAGAAACCACTAAAACATGGGAATAAGTAATTCTCACAAGGTTTTATACATCAACAACTATGATAGAAAAAATTGTAAATAGACTTTTATTTTTTACAAAATAAAATAATAAAGCAGGGGAATAGATGTAATTCAATGATTTGGAAACCTATTTAGATTCCAGTATGCATACAGATGTTTTAGACATCTGAGCCTTCAAAATAAATTAATGCAGAGAAAACAAACACATCACTTCCCAATTTGCTTATAGAGAAGAATAGATTTGCTTATGATGGAACATGAATCGATACTTGGAGTATTCAATAGAAAATGAAGCATATTTCAAATTTATCAATAATCTGTAAACAAAATACAGGACAAGCATGAATATAATATTTCTAGTTATATATCAAGGATCACTAACCAAAAACATTATACCCATATTTCATAATTCTGAAAGATGTCTTCATCTGCTGCATATCACACTAATTTTATTTGCAATGATTCATCCCATTTTAAATGCTAAAAAAGGTGGGATAGCATAATTATTTGCCAGGTGGCACTAGAGTTAAAATAATAATATGCTTGGATGGCTTTTAAAAATCATATGTGAAGATGGAACATCTCCCCATGAATTATATCAGGGCTTTTCAACCAGTGGTACGGGTACCACCTGTGATACATTGGCACCTGGCAGGTAGTACGCGACCATCCTAGAAAAGTGGTAGCGGGGGAGGGGAATGAACTGAACTGGTGGCAGCACCACACAAGCCTGAGTGAGAGATGGCTGGAGCTGCAGGGCTGTCAGGGCTCAACGGAAGCACCAGGATCAGTTCCACTTTCCACCTGATCGGCGCTTCTTTGGGACTGTCAGGGCTCAGTGGAAGCGCCAGGATCAGCGCCAGGCTCCAGCTGGAGCTCGACGCTGATCCTGGCACTTCTGCTGAGCCCTGAAGAAGCACCAATCAGCTGGAATGTTGCCTTATCTCCAGGGTCTTGTGATTTACATTCAGATGCATGGCAACTGATTCATATTTATACGGTCACAGTGTCCAAGGGTCACGTGAAGTGACCAAAACCTGGTGCAACCACTCATCAGATGGGGGGAATAAAAACCACACACACCCCACCCCATCCCCATTCCCAATCCTCAACAGAAATGTTCACAGCAATGGAAACCTCGGACAGGAGGAAGAGCGCCGCCAGGTGGGCAGGCAGATGTCTTGCTCGGCTGTGGCTTGGGGAGCACTTTTTTCAGTGCCATTGTAACTTCGAACAGTCATTAAGTGAACTGTTGTAAGTCAAGGACTACCTGTACTTCATCACTTTTTTCCTTTTTTTTGGTGATCAATTTTTGGACACCTTGCTAGGCGACTGGTGGTACTCGGATATTGCCGTATCCTAAAAGTGGTACAATGGGTGAAAAGGTTGAAAAGCCCTGAATTATATAACAGATGAATGTATTGATACTTCATACTACATTGATAGCTGAGGAGCTCAACTCTACTTCAGTGGTCAAAGAAAGCCAAGAAAACCCAACTATAGGACATTAGTACACCAGCATCTTTTTTTTTTTTAACTTCTCCAGCATTTCACTCAAAAGAACATTGATTCTAAGAATGAAGAATAGTTCTTTAAAAAAAAAAGTATGTTAAGTCCTAGTGTCTACTTCTCAGCCCAATTACAAAATAAACAAACTCTGGGCCCATGTGTGATCACCATTTTTTGGCTTTCTTCCTTGTGATTTTAATGACCCAAGTAAACTGGTGCTTTGTTTGCTTTGGTTTGGTTTTTCTTCCATTCTTCCCATCCTCTCCTCCCTTCCATTTATGGCTACCTTCAAAGAGGGTGGAGGGCAGGGAGCAGGTGGCTTGGAATGATAAAATGTGAATAATAACACAAACGCCGCAATTTATGTACTTTTATCAGGCACTGTATGTCTGTTGTTATTTTGGCATCATTGTGATTTGCTAGCTATATAGCCATTTCTACTAGGTTGTTTCCTCTGTTTATTGGTTTTATGGAAACAGGCCTTAATATTTGCTGAATTCATAGATCCTTGATACTAGTATAGCCAGACTAAACATCAATAATAGTTCTAATTAAATATCAAAACATAGAAAATTTTATTTGCCAAGGATTTGCCATAGATGTATGCTATTTGCCAGTATTTATTTGCCTGTATATCCAATTTATATCCTGCCAGGGAATGGAACTTAAAGACATTCTCTAAATAGTTACAATATTAATCCATTTTAAAGAGACATTCCAGGGAGACAATGTGAGACAATGGTTGACCTAAGACCAATGAGATTCCATGTCTATTTATGAAAATTCTCAAACCAACCTTGGGTCAATGACTCTCTCAGTCCAACCTATTTTACAGACTTGTGAGTAGACAAAGTGCAGAAATAATAGGAAAGTATGCCACACTGAAATATACATCTAAATAGTAAATAAGATTAAAATGAAAACATAACATTGGAAAATAGCATATGAATGAGGCAAACACAGTAGATGCTTCATTTTAGCTAGATTTTTTCCCCATGAAGTATAAATGAAGATCTTCCCACCCACAACTCCATTGGGAGACAGGATTAACATGCTGTCTTCAAAATGCAAAAATCATTTCCATTAGTAGGATGTTATTCCCTATTGAAGAGTATGAAATATTTATGTATTTGCAGCTATTCTCATGTCAAGGAATGCAGAGTGTAAGTCTATGAGAAGCTCTAGGCAAAAGTTATCATAGACATTCTTTACTTACTAGCTTCAGACATAACTTCAGAAAGACCCTAACCCTCTTAGTCATTTTTAAGGCAGATTGCATAGTAAGACTGATATGGTATCCACCCAGATTATAAAACTGTTATTTTGGTGGAAGGAACACACTACAGCATTAGGGAGAAAGTGGATTTTATCATGATTCTCTATGCAAGAATGCACAATTCTTCCAGCAAGATGAAACAGATAAATCCAGGGCTTTTTTTTGTTATAGAACGCCCAGAACAAAGTTCCGGCACCGTTTTTGGATGGAACCTTGTAGGGTAGGCAAGGCAGGTTGTATGATGTGTGTGAGTTCCGGCACCTTTTTTTTTTTTTTTTTTTTTTTACAAAAAAAGCATTGGATAAATCCCTTTATTGCTGAAATGGGTATAGAAGATTCACACATGCAAACACTGGTAATTCACACTAAGAATTACAGGCAACTATCAATTCTTTTGAAAAGTTAATAATAATAATNGCAGGAAACCCTATACCATTTCAGACAAATGGCTGTCCAGTCTCTTCTTAAAAACTTCCAGTGTTGGAGCATTCACCGCTTCTGGAGGCAGGTTGTTCCACTGGTTAATTGTTCTAACTGTCAGGAAGTTTCTCCTTAGTTCTAGGTTGCTTCTCTCTTTGGTTAGTTTCCACCCGTTGCTTCTTGTCCTGCCTTCAGGTGCTTTGGAGAAATAGCCTGACTCCCTCTTCTTTGTGGCAGCCCCTGAGATATTGGAACACTGCTATCATCTCTGCAAGCAAGTACAAGTTATATGCATTTACTTGAGAAGCAAGTTTTCTATGCTTCTATGGGCAGTTTTTCATATGCATTGTTCTAAAGGCACACACATTAATCAAATTCTAAAACAGCAAACTTACTTTTGTCCAGGGATCTACATAGTAAAATTGGAGGGAAATCTATTGATTGTGTCCATGGCATAAAGCTTATTAGTAGCAGAAACAGCTTTTACAGATTCTTTAAGAGGCCTGCTCTTACAGATTATGTTCTTGTAATATAAAAACAATATTTTACTATAGAGAAATGTAGGATAAAATTATTTATAAGTATTCATCCTCCATTAGACCCCACCATGAATTTTATATTTTACCAACTGCCTGATTTTTTTAATGCTGAATAATTAATGATACAGTTATAATTTCATATTGGGAAAACAAATTCCTTTTTATGAATTTTGATAGATAATTTAGCAAGAGTAATATTTCAAGAGTTTTTTGACTCTCTGAAACTATTTAAATGTGGAAATTATTGAATGCTAATTATTCTATTCTACTGCACTGGCCTCAGTTGTTTCAGTTCATTAATGCAAGCACCAAGGCAAAAGAGAGTGAATTTTCATCATTTTCTTTGGCTATATTCATAACATTTGTTCACTCTGCTAAAAGCACTTAATCATTATCTTAAGTACTATTAAAGTATTGACAATTACTTTAGAAGAACAGAACAAGCAGTTAACTAATAGCATCCCACTCATAAATTCTTCATGATCAGTTTCCATGTGAAAGTCTCAAGAACAATAGCTCCTCATATTGATCTATTTTATGGAGGAGGAGCAGGAGGAGGAGGAGGAGGAGGAGGAGGAAGAAGAAGAAGAAGAAGAAGAAGAAGAAGAAGAAGAAGAAGAAGAAGAAGAAGAAGAAGAAGAAGAAGAAGAAGAAGAAGAAGAAGAAGAAGAAGAAGAAGAAGAAGAAGAAGAAGAAGAAGAAGAAGAAGAAGAAGAAGAAGAAGAAGAAGAAGAAGTAGTCATAAAAGTTAAAAATCTTTTTATTGGATCCACAAAAGAAGCTTGTTAAAGCCTTGAAGAAATCTACAACAGCATTTGACTGTAATTAAAAATTAAGACTATTAGAAGTCAAGGGAAGATGTCAACTCTACAATGAGCCTGGGTGCAGCCATCTTTCTCTTCATTCTAGGTTGCCACATAGGACAAAGAGAGGGGGGCTTGCCCAGGTGCTTCACTAGTCATAATAATCTTCTGTCCCAGGGGAACCAAGGTCATTTACTGCTCCCACAATCAGGGACTGGGCGTTGTATAAGAAAGCCAGCCAAATGAATGTATTGGGGAACGTAGTGATGGCATAGTTTTATGGATGAGATATTATACTTTGTAACTGGGAAATTTTTAGTGGGAATTTCATACTTAGTTTCACTTTTGATCATGCTGATGCTTTGTAACTAATAAACATGTTCTATGAGGAATTTTCAAGCCTCAGAGTTCTGCTTTATTTGTTTTTGTCTGTCAGAACCATGACAGAAGGAATATAAAGTTGCTTTACTTAATCATTGTTAAAATGCAACTTTTCTTTTCTTTTGTCTTTTGTTTTCACAATGTTTTGGCAATACTTTATGGACTTTCAGGATTGAAATCCTGGTTGAAAATTGATGCTTTGTAAAGACTAGTTGTGAGACAATTGTGTTCAATGTTGCAGATAGCATAACTTCTATTAATATAAAACTGTTCACAATAAAAAGGCATATTGTCTACCTAACAACTCTCTAGTTATCAGCTGCAACAATGCAAACATAGGGTTCCCATTCCTATTGCATCTACTATAGGTAGTCCTCTGCCTACAACCATTCATTCAGCAGCCATTCAAAGTTACAGCAGCATTGAAAAAAATGGACTTATGACCGGTCCTCAAGATTCCAGCCATTGCAGTGTCCCTATGGTCGGCCACATGGTGCAATCTGGATGCTCAGCTCATGATTATAACATTGCAGTGAGCCGTATCACAGAATCACCATTTGCAACTGTTCCTGCCAAGATTCCTCAGACAAAGTCAATAAGGAATCCAGCTGGTCGGGATCATACTTTCTGCACTCTGCAATATGTGCCTGCCCATAGCACACCCCCTCTCTGTGTCTTCTGCCTGACCCTAGTGGCCATTTGAGACACACACACCCTAGTACCCACTTACCTCCTGCTCTCCTTACTGGGACTCATGCTTTTTCAACTTTAACAGCCTCCATATCTTGGGGTTATAACAGCCAGGATTGTCAGGATTGCAGTTGCTAAGCAATGCATTCCAACTATATCACTTAGTGATGGCAATCCTGATCTCAGTTGCTGTTGTATCCTGAAAACTACCTGTGTAGGACTTGTCTTGTTATCTATGGCTGCTATTTTGCAGAATTATGTACCGTTCCACCACACCCAAATTGCATCCTTGCAGCCATGTAAGTCTAATCACTGGTTGCTTATCTAATCTATGCTGTTTAAGCTAACTTTGCATTGTAATAGTGAACTCTTTTTTGCTAAAGCTAAATGTCTTTTTGAGGATTAAATTACTTATGATTCCCTCAATTCCTCTAAATTCATTCATCTCTTACTCTATCAATTGAGAGCTTCTGCACTGGAAACAAATTCTTTGTGTATCTAATTACACTTAGCCAAATAAGGTATTCTATTCTATTCTATTCTATTCTATTCTATTCTATTCTATTCTATTCTATTCTATTCTCTCCTAATGTTTCACTATTAGTTTGTTTATCAAATTTAGATATCATCCATCTCATTCTCGGAGTGAGACTGTACTATGGAATCCTTCTGGGATTTCTTAAAATCTTCATGTTTCACTGATAGACAAAATGATATTTAGGTATTTCAAATGTTATGATGCTAAATATGTTTCTTATATTCTTAAGGTATGATTAATTCATGTTATTTTATTTATTGGAGCCTTCAGCAGCAGCTGTTGGTTAGCTAAAGGTGCAACAAATTCAAATTTGGTCTTGCCTATGATTGTTTCACACTGGGCAGATGTGTGACAGATGTTAAAATTGCACTGAAAAAAGTTACTTATGACCATTTTTCACACTTATGACCATTGCAGCATCCCCAGGTCATGTGATCAAAATTCAGACTTTGGCACTCAGCCTGTATTTATGATGGCTGCAGTGTCCTGGTGTCATGTTTTCACCTTCTGCAACCTTCTGATAGTCAATTCACTTAATTATTCACTATTCACTTAGCAGTCATGTTAGTAAATTAAACAATTAACAATTGCAGTGATTCACTTAACTATAAGGTTGTAAAATGGGGCAAAACTCATTTAATATCTCTCTTGCTTTGCAAAGGAAATTTTTTATTTCAGTTGTGGTTGTAAGTCAATAATTAACTGCATGCAATTTCCAGGTCTGAGGCATCAAGGAGGTTTTTAAGGACATTCTGCCATTAAAGAAAATTTTTGTTCATCCTTCCCAGATACTAAGATTAACTTACAGAACTAACAACTTTGTTGGATTTTAATTTCCTTAGTAAGAGCAGAGTAGACATGCACTCAGGCCTTCACAAATAAAATAAAAATAAAATCTCTGACACATAGGCCACAGCAGAATGCCAGTCAAAGAAGAAGTGAAATTGTACATGTAATAGAAGATTCCCAGTGACATTTACTGTAGGGAATGATAATGCAACCAAAATTATGTTATAGGCAGATATAGGCTTTTTGCACTGAGTATGGTGAGAATGAGACATTAAACCCTTTGAAAATGGACAAGAAATGACAGGAAATAAATTAGTTCTGCAGTAATCTAACATAACATTAGGTTGGCATTGTTATACAAGAGGCAGTGATGCTTTGCAGGAATAAACTAAAGTGACCAAAATATAAGTGCCAGGAAATCATAAGTAGTATAATTCACTCAGTAAGTTGGAAGTCATTTATACAGATCTTGGTTTAAAAAAAGGTCAGCCCACAAATAAGCCCACAAGTACATAAACACGCAATGTTCCTGGCAGCATTGGTTTGCATATAAAAATAACTATATGAGAAAAGTTGGACCCTCCAGTTGACTTTGTCTAGAGACCACGTGAGGGAAGTCCTCTTGAATCTACACTTCTTACAGCTTCCTTTTCTTCTTTCAAAGCAAGTTATCACAGGCAGCTAAATTGTGGCATATTAGACACATTTTAATCTCTTTTAAGTAAGAATTAGGGATAGGATAAATAATAGAAAATGTGTTCTACCTATAGCAGCTGCCAAATCTGGAATGCAGCAGTAATCATAGAATTGAAGGCCCACCCCTCTCTACTTGCCTTTTTAAATTGTCTGAAATTTCTTTCTGAAACTTTTATTTCTTTCTCTTGAAGAATTTCATCCATGTCAGTCAGTGTTGGGAGAAACCTTAATAATTCATGTTGAACTTGGCAAATAGAAACCGTCCAAATCAACTTCAATCGTTTTATGATCCCAGCTAAAGGCTTCCTGGGGATCAAAACCCAATTACCCAATCCTTATTTCTAAATATTACTCCAATCTTCCTAGAGAATTTAGGAATACTAAAGTCATGATTTGCAAGGTATTCAATATGGACTGTACTTATTCAATGAAGTGTAAAGAGTTCTTTTTGGCAGACAGAAAACTATAATCTTGCTAAATTGTCTTTTGGAGAAATAAAAATAGTTTTCCTACTTTTTATATATTCCAGAATTAATTACTTTCAAAAATGTATGTTAGTTGAGTTTATTACTTATTTTCTATGATAAGTAAGTAATAATGAATTTGTGAATCAAAAGAATTTCTCCAGGTAGAAATTTACCTAACTTTATTTTTTAAAAATAATTTTATTAAAGGTTACAATATACAGATATAGAGATAAAACTAATCAAAATTTAAAAAAGAAAAAAGAAAAAAGTGCAGAAAAAAGAAAAACATAAAGAAGGAATATATCCTTCATCAGTATGAGCATAAATAACATTTACAACTTATCAAGTTATCATCATTTCTTAAAATACAATACACAATCTCTTATCCTACCCCATTCTCTCTATATAAATTTTTAAAGTCTCATCATTCTGTTGCAATCAGCAAAAGTCCATTAATGATTATCAGAAGTAAGAACATATCTATTAAAGGCTACATCTGATAAACCCATTTAAAATCCTTCCTTTTACGTTTATATCCCATTTTTTTTCATTTTCACTCAAATTTAAATATTGAAAACCAAATAAAAATTACAAGAAATAACAGCATTATTTTAACACTATGTTAGTCTTAAAGCAAATAAACTAATAATGCAACAAATGATCTCTTTCCCATATCTCATCTCTTAAAGATAAACAATACGTGTAAAACATAATCATCCTAACAGTGAGAATAATTAATCAATGGAATAGCTTGCCTCCTCACAAAGTTGTGAGTGCTTGTTGCTGGAGGTTTTCAAGAAAAGATTGAACACCATCCAGGATGGTATAAGGATTCTTGCCTTGGACAGCGGGTTAGACTAGAAGACCTCTAAGGTACTTTTCAGCCCTAGGATTCTATAAACAGTTTTCTACAGAAAGGATTCTTTCAATTAACTCCAAAGTACTAATTAAATTCCCTTTGAGCCCTTAATTCATTTAAAACTTTATAAAATTAAATTATCGTCCTTTTGCTATATATTCTGATTTTTAAAATATTTTTTGCAAATTCTTGTAGCACTTTCTTAAAGGACAGATGACAACATACCAAGTACATTCAACAAAACATGCCATTCTGTAGGTTTACAATCTTTAAAAGGCATTTAAAAAAATTAAATCCAAAGTGATTAAGAGGTGAATCTCCTTCAACCTTGAGACTATATAGGCTAAATTAACAGTTATAAGCCAAGCCATTCACAAGCCAATTGCAAAAGTGTCAGTTCCTGCTGTCTGTTCACAAAAAGCAGCTATCTGGAATACATATGGGTAATCTTGAGATTTTTCCTTTCTCCAGAGATATTCCAGTTGTCCAGATGCCAATTTCAGCTGTTGACAAAGGATTTTAGTTTGCCATGGTGCTTACCGGAAGCCTCTCAAAAACACACCCAGTTTACAAATTTGTTCAAAAATGAAATAGCCAGGGGAGAAGCAAATTAATTTAGAAGATAAATTAGTAGGGACAAGAAGGATGCTTTTCAGTGTCTTAATAATAGTATATTGGGTCTTAAATCACTGTGTAATTGTCAAATAACTGTTTATAATTATGATAACCAGATCAAAACCTTTATTATGGTTTTTAGGCAGAATGACAAAGTATAATCTCTTGTAGTAGTGATTTCTCTTCCATATAATATTGATGTGATTTACCATTATTTTATTTCAGTTAGCAATAGATTATTTCTTTATGTGTATTTTGATGATGTTTCAATTTTAATTCTGTATCATAATTTGATTTTATGTAACAGTTATTCATCCTCTGTTCTGATAAAAAAGAATCTTTCGACTATATCTAGTTTCTACAATGATTCTCTATTTATACATTTGATTTCGTCTTAAAGGTCAAAATTATTAAAGGATATAAATTCATATATTTCATAATTCAAGTTTTATTTCATTAACTTTCAGAAACTTTTTCTAAAATATTATTTAAGAATGTATTAAGAATCTCAAGCCAAAATGAAGATAGCATTGCATTAATAGCATAATTAATTCTGCAAATTAAACCCATTTATTGAAGGATTTCGAATCATGTAACAATCTAAATACAGCCTGCTTATATCATTTCAATAGATGTTCTGTTCCTAACCGCTGAATAATTATCTGTCAAATCTCTATTTTTCTGGCTCCGTGAGTGTGTGTTTGTTTATGTTTGTAACTGAGAGGAAGAGAAAAAGATTTGACAATTATTAGGTCAGGATTGTTCGGCTTCCACATAACAGCTGATATACACTATTTGAATAATTGGTAAAACTAAGGCCAACATTATGCAATGGCATAATCAGCCAGCAGAACTAAAAATGTGTTGATTTTATAATGATTTAGACGAAATGTTGAGCTCATGAAAATGACTAAGTTAACAGAATCTTGGAAAAGATTAAACTATTAAACTGTCACAATAGACATATGGTGCATTTTGCTCCAAAGAAACTATATTCTGTACAGGAATTTCTTCATGTAGAAACATTTCCTAATATGTAGGAAAACACAGTCTTCTAAGAGGAATTTCCAAGCTATCTTGTTTTTGTTTACAGTTGTGCAGATGTGTTGATATTTATACTAGCTAAAGAATTTGGAGTCAAAGTACCAACAATCTTGAAGACAGCAGCCTGTAAAAGTTAGGTCAGTTGTCTTAGAAAACAATAAAAAAAATTTAATGGCAGTTTCCTGTGTTCTTGGGGTCTCTGGTGACATCAAACATGTTCTTTTCCAAGTTTTAATCTTTTAAAATATCTTTGCAATCCTTCCAACAAATTCCAATGATTGGGACAATTGAAATAACAGCAAGGCACAATGCTGCCATTTATGACCTATTCATTTTGGTTTACACATATGAAGGGACCAATAATTAATATCTTGTTTATTCTTATATTTTCTGGCACCTAAGCATTGCCCTTACATCCTGGCTTCTTTCGTAAGGTAGCTCAGCTTCTACTATCAGCTTACCCTATTTAGCTCTGAAGGAGCTTCCTTCTTCCATCCCAATACCTATTGACATCTTTAAAACAAAACACATTTTAAGCAGAATTTTGTCCCATTCAACGTATAGCAGGCATTCATTTGCAATATAAATCTTACATTAGCATTACAATCTTAATTTTCAATAGTACTTTTTAAAAGCATACAGAATCTCTTTCCCCTCTACCCGTTTGGTGTCAGTGTCACTGCAAGTCTAAAGAAAGAGTTCCCTAAAGCAGAAACTATGGGAAAGCAAGGCAACAGAAGTTCAGATCATAAAGCAATTCTGAAAAATCATTTAGCTAAAAACTATGCAGCTGAACAAGGAAAGAAAGGGAAGGGAAAGGATACAATGCAAACCTAGATACAATAAATACAAAGAGGATTATAATCAAAATAAATTTTCTATGTTTTTTTTTGTATCAGTGCAGTTAAAATATTAATCATTCTAGTCATGTTTGCAATTATGAATAAAACAACTTAAGGATTCCAATACACATATGTGTCAGATGCATTGTGAATAATAGACCTATAAACATTCTTCAAAGAGTTTGCAAAACAAAAAGATTTTTAAAATTTGAAACAAGCAAGCCTTCACAAATCTCCAAACAATTATTGAAGATGTTAATTAAATAATATAATTAGCCCATTATTTAGAATGCAATGCAAAGAATCTTATTGTCTCTTTTCTTCTTTTACAACTTTGCACACATATACACACACTGCCAAGTAATTTGTCTTCCAGTTCAGTAGAGACTTGCACCACAATTATTGGAAATACAGTGTAAAAAGCATGAACTCAAGATGACACTTGCAAATAAAAGATGAAAAGAAGATATGAAATTAGTAGCACAGAATTCTCAATGTGAAAATTTGGGTAAGAGCCTCATGTGGTCTTGAGCCATTCATAGTCCAATTCTGCACTATGCCATTGCAAAACTGTTGTATACCAGTAGGTGTTCCTTTTCCCTACAGTGCTGAAGAATATAGCTGAAATTACCTTGGATAGCAAGAAGAAAAAGAAATATTCAATGAAATGAAATCAGAATGTTCACTGGAAGCAATAATAATGAAGAATAATGAATAAAGCAAATATAGAAATCAAATGAAAAGGTTGCTGACACTTCAGAAAATCAAGGACAATTGAAATCAGAGGCTCTCAGGTGGCTGATTCTGTCATTAATGACCAAGCATAGTTTATAAGAACTCAACGACACACTTGTGACAAACAATCCTGCCAAATGACATCAACTGGGCTTTGCAGAAGAAAGATTGAACAATAACATTTTATATTAAATTTTCTTAAAATATTCTCCCCACTTCCCCTGGCTTTCAGAATGCCAACTAACACAATTGTTGTAACCAACAAGCAAGTTATTTTTTTCCAAGTGTATAATCAAATTGCCAAACACGTAAAGCGTTGCAGTTTATCAGAGTACAAAAATCTGTAATAGGGTTGTAGGCCTATGGTGCAGCCCAAGATGTGCTTCCTATCATTTGCAGTTAAAAGGATCAGACAGCAGGTAAGGGGTAAGTTCTTTACTTGTAATCTTCAGCAGACAATTCTGTCATGTTCAGAGAGACTTATTAGAAAGAAAGCAAAATACAATGCAGGAATATGACTCTAGAAATGTATGACAGTCCAATTAGAATAACAGTATCATGCAGTTGAAGCAAGCCATCCAGTGGAATCAAATGCAAGAAGAATCAGTACAGGTAGTTGTCAACTTATGACCACAATTGAGACCAAACTTTTTGTTGCTAAGCAAGTTGATTGTTAAGTGAGTCTCATCTGATTTTGCAACTTTTCTTGCTATGATTGTTAAGTAAATCACTAGACTTGTTAAATGAATTATGTGGTCCTTAAGTAAATCCAGCTTCCCCCATTGACTTTGCTTATTGAAGGCATCTGGGAAGGTCATAAATGGTGATCACGTGATTCTGGGATGCTGTAATTGTTGTAATACACGGCAGTTGTTAATTGCCTGAATTTCGATTGCATGATGGTGGGGGATGCTGTATTGGTCGTAAATGCAAGTATCAGTTGTAAGTCACATATTTCGGTGCTACTGTAACTTTGAGCAATTACTAAATGAATGGTTGTAAATTAAGGATTATCTCTAGAAAAAACAGAAATAATACATACTAATTTATATATTCTACTGCCACTGGATACTCTGATGGTCATGAATTAAAATGGTTCTAGAATGGAACTGCCAAAGTCATGAAGAACTGGACTGGATGAAGAACTATCTAGGGTAATGGTTTAATAGCTGTGTTCTCAATTGTGAGCAAAATAACTTTTCAAGCTGTGTTGTAGATCATTATTCAGCCTTGGGGCTTACTGGTATATCTAAATAATCACTACATAACACAGACTTCTGGATTAGATATGCCTTTGAACTGATCCAGCAGAATTCTTAAATTATACTCACTTTCAATCCTGGATGCACCATAATCTAGTTTTTATCCTACCAAGAGGTATTATTCTTGATATAAGAAGTCAGCTCCTGAGATGTTCATATATTTCTGTCTTTTAATAATTCCAAGAAATATTGGATAGCATAAGATGTATTCACTAAAGAAAGAAGAAAACATCAAATAATGACCTCTGCAATATTGATTTCGTAATGAAATCTAAAGTGAACTTCAGTAGATTGAACTTTGGAGGGAATAAAACTGCCATCAGAACATAATATATCCTGGCTCCCTGGGACAGCCTAACTCTAAAATTAGACATATCAAACTAAATCTTTTTTTTAAATCAGTTTTGTTTTAAAACCATGCAGTTAAAAGGAGTCCTGCAAAAACACTTTTTTTTAATAACCAACATTATTTTTCTTTTTTTCTTTAGAACCAGGATTCAGATAATTCAGATAATAAATCCTGTGTATCTTCTACAGCATTCCTCCAGTTACCATACTGAATTTAGAGCCCAATAATAAATATACAAAATATAAACTATAAATTAATGTGTATTATATAAAAAAGATCCAAAATAGAATTTGAAAATAATAATAATAGAATATTAATATTAATAGTATTCAAGGGCATCTACAAAACCAGAAATCAAGGATACCATTAGTTAACAAAGATTTTATCAGGTCCCAAGAAAACTATTCTAGATAAAGCTTCATTGCAAATAATTTGGAGAGAGACATACCAATACTTCCAGAGCAAGTGTCTGTAACAAGAAGAAATGAAAAAGATGCAATAAACATTTTAGAGTCAATTGACAAATAATTCCAGCGAGTCATCAGAGACTGATAACATTCTTCCAAAAGCTGTTAAAATATGTACCATTTCTTTTCTCAAAACCGTACCATCTATCACAACAAAATTAGTTTTCTTGTCACCAAATTAGGATATCTATAGGGTATGGTCAAAAAAGTCAAGATGACTGATATGATAGTGTACTTATCCAACTCTTCTTGAAGGGGATTACATGTACATGCCTGATTGCCTGTCTGTTTGTTTATTAAATTTATATGCCTCCCATCTGCCTGATAGGGTGACTCAGGCTGGCTTACTGTATATAATATAAAAAGATAGAAAAACAGGCAATTTTAAAACTGCACACATTAAAAAAACCAGAACCAAGGAGATGCATGGCACAGGAAGAAAATCTTTTTACCCCAACAACCATATCCAGAGGTGAGTACCTCCCTTGTGGCCCCAAGGCAATCAGCAAAACCAAGTTTTAATATTTTAATTTAATAATGTTCCTCTGCTTCTTTCCCTTCACTGGCTGGACTCAATGGCTGGTCTCTATATGGAGAGGTCTTCCAGTGCATTGTAACCACATTAAACTAAACAAGTGACAATAAATTAACATTTCATGACGGACCAGATATTCTGGCAGAAGTCCATACACCTCTATGTATGAGTCCTTTACACTCATTGTACCATCTCAGTTTTCACAATTTTGTGCCTGCAGTGCTGTAGTACAAAAAATAATAATGTTCAGCTCTATTAGAAAAATTTTCTACAAACTGTCCTGAATATTATATTAGAAATGCTGTTCTGAAACTTTAGCAATTTAGAATAATTCCAAAGTGCACCATATGTGATATTTCTCCCTGAATTTAGTTAACATGTCTGCTGTTGAATTACAGCATAAAAGGTTGAGGGTCACTATGAACTATTTTGATACAATAATCTTTGGGAAAGAGACCATTTTTCTTTTATTAAAATATGTGTGCAGTATTTTTTTTATTTTTGAAAGGAAGCATTCTTTTGAAAGGAAAGAGTAAAGGGTTGTCATTTGGTCGAAGTTGTATCTGTTCATATAATAGCTGGTCTTCAGAAGCACATCTGAAGGTTAACAACTAATTAGCAGTAATAAGTCTATATAGTTACGCATCTTGCAAGAACAGTAGAGACTAAGTATGGGCTAATTTGGTGGTTCGCAATGATCCTGAATCAAACTCTAAAGATCTTTAGAATCTGTGATTGACCTGGGTTACAAATGGTTACTGGATAATAAATTAGATTATACTGCTAATGCTACAGATATAGTTATAATGATTCTTAATGTTTGCCCTTATAGCCATAGCTATAGGCATAATATTATATGGATAACAAAATACATTATTTCAGAAACATTGTGTCTCAATGCTGTACCAGAAATTTCCCATAAAAAACAAGTGAGAGCTATACTATTGTACCTTGTGCCTCATCCCTTTACTCCAGGGCTCCCCAACCCCTGATCCATAGCCCGGTACTGGGCCATGGTCCTTTGAGAACTGGACTGTGCAAGCAGCGAGCGAGCGTGCAAGCTTGCAAAGTTTCATTTGCACAAGCAGCAAGTTCAAATGTGAAACCATCCCCTCTCTTTCCCTATCTTTGCCATCGCCAGTTTATAGAGCCAGAAAGGTTGGGGATCATCATTCAGCCATTTATCCTAGCATTAAAATTCCTTTTTTTCCTATTATTTTATCTGTATGAAAGCTTCCTTCTCTTAGATCAATGGACAAACTTCATATAATACAGTTCTATATAGGTCTATAAAGGAAAAGGTTCTTTAGACTCTGTAATATTTATACTGTAAGTTTGCTTGCTTAGTGACATTGCTTTGGTATCAGATTAGCAGTACTCCTTCTAGTTGTAGCAGAAATATAGAAACTGAAAACATTTATAACTGGAATTCAACTAGAATCTTACTAAGCTATCTTCTCCATAAACATATATCCAATTCATATCATAGGAACTGTTGAGGTTATGGTGTAATCACTGAAGACTTAGGGTGAAGGAACTACATTTCCTACGGCTGGAGCACCTTGCTTCTTGCTGTAGCTGTTTGTGTGATTTGGATAGATGGTGCACTTTCATGTAATGATGTTGACTGCTTGTACTTGCAGATAATACACTCACTCCAGAATATGTTGTTCTAATGATTCTTTCAGAGAGATGCTTGTTAGGATGGGTGCAGGATTTAGGGCAATTATTAGTTCTGAGTGCAGCAGGTGGGAATGTCAGAGACCCGGAATCTTTCTCTCCATTGGTTGACTTATGTCACAGTCAGGGTGTGAGGTAGAGCCAATTGTTACAGTGCTTGTTTTGTCATTTTAGGTAAAATGTCCAGATCCAAAGAGGAATGAGGGTATTTCAAGAAAATATTCTTCAAATAGACTATTCATCACCAATAATATTGTTACGAACCTCATACATTTAGTCTGTAAAGCCATTTCATCCTTGTAAAACCAAGGATGCTTAGAAAACCAAACAAAAACAGCTGTATCTGTAAAAATGCCTGGCAGGACTGAAAATGACTAATATCTGGCTCTTGTCCAAAGCACACACATTGGTGCTATAGATGACACTGTGTGCTGCTGGCAATTATGCCATCATGGTTGGAAACTCAATTGCAAGACCCGGAATGGCCTTGAAGAACTTTATTGAGTTTATTCTAAATCTCACTCATTCACTTAAATGGTTGAAAAAAGAAATGTTCAGTTCTAACTCTGCCTGCCACCAAGATACAGGTGCTTTATCCAGTCCAGTTTTGCACTAGAAATAGAAATTTGTGATAATAGGCAGAGAAGCTCTGGGCAGAGCTTATATTCTACCTACATTGTCCTGAGCCTTCCCAGAAATCCCACCACAAGACAGAGAACAGGATGAAATATGCTGAATCCTGAGCTAGGATTTGTTTTTAAAAAGAGGGATTCAAACAGAAGCTTTGTTAGCCTAGAAAACTTCAATATTAATTGTCCAATTTTAAGCTCATGCCTGTGTGCTGCTTCCTGGAGTAGCCTCTCTCATCCTGCCACAATAATTTTCTTTCCAGCAGAGGGCAGATGTTCTGTTGTTTGCACAGGTCAATTCAAACGTTTTTAGGTTGTCAAAGGAGAAATCTTCAACACTGGGCTGGAAGACATCTGAAACTGCCATGGTAACAGAGATGAAAAGAACTGCTTGGTTTGCCTTCCACCTAATGGGAAAAGACCCCTTCATTCTTTAATCAAGAAGGCTCTGCAGAGAAACAGCAGGAAATCTTGACTTACGATGCCTAACATGTTCATTTTAATTGAAGTCACCCAGGGATCATTACCATGCTGAAGATGCCACAGTAAACAAATAATTAACATGTTGAGTGCTATTTTTTTAAAAAAAGTACATACCAGAATACACACCAGAGCAACATATAGTCTGGAACTAATTAACTGTCTGTATTATTTATCTGCTTGCTTGATAGATCAGTATTTCAATTTTCAAAGGTTTAGATTTGAATAGTATAGTATTACTGGATTTGGACAGAAGCACACAAAATATATAAAAGCTGTATTATATATGTGTGTACACACGAACACACCCACACACACTCATAAACTGAAGTCAGCAGTCAACTATTCCATTAGATGGCAGCAAAGATAGAGAGAAAACTTGCTTTCCCAGAAGTCAGCCAAAATCACGGTTGTCTGCAGGTTATGGTCAAAAAAATCAAGATTGGCGGCAATTATGCTGCAATCAAAACTCCATTGATAAAAATCAGGCACAGCTTAGATCACACCATAATGGCCATCTTGATGTTTTTGATCATACCCTGCAGACATTCTGTGAGTAAAGGCTGCCATGGGGCACTACTACTACACCCTTACCATCCAAAGGTCTTGGGGAGCCTTCCTTATCTTGCCAACAAAATATAATCTCTTTTCTTTTTTCTTTCTGATACCTTCAAGTCAAAGTTGACTCCTGGCAACTGCCTGGACATATCCCTGTAGTTTTCTTGGGATGATTTTAGCTTTGATTTACCATTGTCTGCTTCCTAGAGCTGAGAAAGAGTGACTGGCTCAAGGCCACCCAGCTGGTTTTGTGCCTAAAGGTAGAAATAGAACTCATACTTGCCCAGGTTCTAGGCTGGTCATTCAATCCATTACAACAAACAGGTTCTCATCAAAGAATCTTTGGATACAGTTTAAATTTTGGTTAGGATTATACTGTATTTAGTGAATAGATTGCAGTTAATGAAATCTGGAAAAAAAGGTTAATTATAGAAGCCTAAATATCCACAACCTCAGTGCTATAAAACTCAGAGGGCCTTATTTTTAAGTAGGCATGCATAGCTCAAATTACAAATTGCAGTAATGACAAATACATAATTTTATAACTCTTGGAGCCACATGCTTCTTTTCTGCTTTCTTTGCAAGAACTATTTCTCTCTGTCACTTTTTCTATCTGGCCAGGATTTATGCTATTATTTTGGAATCAAGATAGCATGAAATGCAAATGATAACACTGAATACTAAAAAGTCTCTGTTGGAGCTCAAATAATATGTAAGAGAAGAATGGAACAAACTTTGTACAGCAGTTACCAATTCTATCTTTTTAACTCTGCAACCCATCAGACATTGAAAAGAAATCCAGGGTTCAAGCATAATGTCAACTAGACATTATAGTTTGAAGTCTTTTTACTGAACAATGATGACTTCTAGGTCTCATGAGAGATTGAAACACTTTTGGGCTGTTTGAATGTTGCTATTGCTGTGAACAAATCCATATCCATTCTCTGCTTCTCTGATATAAACAACAGAAGTGCAACAGTGCCTATATCAAAATACATCACATGGGAGGATGAATAGTTTAATATGGCTGCTTCAGTCCATATACCTGAAGACACTCAGGAAGGGGAAACTTGGCATCTCTAGAGATCAGTTATTTACAGGGATTTTTGTTTTTATTTTTGTGATCCCTTCTCAAAGCTTAAGAATACAGTTATCCTATCATTTGTTAAGATCAACCCGACTGCTCTTTAGAAGGCCAGATCCTGAAGTTGAAACTCAAATACTTTGGCCACCTAATGAGAAGGAAGGACACCCTGGAGAAGGGCCTAATGCTGGGAAAGATTGAGGGCAATAGAAGAAGGGGACGACAGAGAATGAGGTGGCTGGATGGAGTCACTGAAGCAGTAGGCGTGAGCTTAAATGGACTCCAGAATATGGTAGAGGACAGGAAGGCCATGGGGTCGCGATGGGTCGGACACGACTTCGCAACTAACAACAATCATTTGTTAATATTTTAAAATATGTACTTCTCATATGAATAACAAATTTAAAACTTGTTCCTTGTGTTCCAGGGGAATTTGCAAGAGGCAAAAGTAAAGGAGTTATCAAATGATGTGTAGGAGGTGACCAGGCTGAGCCTGAAGGAGGGGTCAGTCATAAATCACGAGTTCCTGCATGCCTGCAAGAGATCCAAGTCCAGTATACCTTGAATTCCTTTCTTAACTCTCCGGCATTCCCTTAATGGTCACTTAGCCAGATTCTTGTACAGAATTAAGCTTACAATAAATGTTTATACTCATTTGAACTGTATGAATCTCCTGATTTCCTTGGCACTCGACATGATATTACAATACAAGTAGTCCTCAATTTACAAGAGGTCGCTTAATGAATGTTTCACGTTTTGACAGACTCCCTCCCCCAAAAGATATTTATAACACAGTTCTGAAATTCCGATGGCCACCCCACTACCCCAGAAACAAGTTCACATTTATTGCCATTTGCAGCATCCTATGGTCATGTGACCGCGATTTACATTGCTTTTGCTGAAAACTGGGTTTTACTTCTGATTTTCAACAAAAATGCCCCGTAGCAAACAATGGGTTTGCTTAACAAGCATGAAGTCACTTAATGACCATGGTGGTTCAGTTAATGACCACAAAATAGGTCGTATAATCTTGTCAGTCATGGGATGACCCAGTTTAAACTGTCACAACTTAAAACTGTAATGGCAGACAACATTTGGGTTGCGACTCTAAGACTAGCTGTACATATGTCAAGGTAGCATTACACAAGTGATGTACATCAAACAAGTTACATGATGATGTCTTGATATACGTATCATTATAACTTGTATCAACTTCTATATTCATGCCTGGTTGTGTGCAAAACCAGTGTCCCCCATAATGCAACTAGTCCTCTGGAACAAACCAATCACCCCATTCCTGAAATAATTAATAGGATTCTTGAACAGGAAAGGTGTAGCAAATGATTGAATCCATAAGGGGCAAAGATCTCCTAAAAGATCTCCTAAACGATCTCCACAATCTGGCCTCACTTTCTGCTTTGGGGAAACTCCTGGGTAATTCCTGCTACTGCTACGTCTCTTCCATGAGTAGCTTTATTTCCAACCATACTGAAAGCATTCAAAGGAAAATCAGAATCTGAAACCACCATAAGATATCACCATAGCTACATGTTGTCCTAACAACGACCCAGACATTGCATGTTTCAACATGTTTCTACTTATCATCAAGAGCAGGGGTCTTCAAACTTGACCCTTTTATGATCTGTGGATTTCAACTCCCAGAATTCCTCAGCCAGGCACACTGGCTGAGGAATTCTGGGAGCTGAAGTCCACAAGTCATAAAAGGGCCAAGTTTGAAGACCCCTGATCAAGAGGCTTTCTATTCAAATTATCTTTCTCCGTGGAAAAAATGCTTACTGTTAACTACCAATTCTTTTTCTTAGCAGTGCTTTTAGATTGACACCATGCTTTTTCTTCGTAGACCAAATCAGCATTCCTCTGTCTCCATCCATAATCAATGTGAAGTTGGAGGTTTTGTGTTCCTCCCCCCCAATATTTGAATTTATGGTGATCTGCTTTCATGCTTGCTCAGTTCTTGTAACTTGTGGCTGGAGCACAAGCCCTTGCTCAGAGGCCACAGATAATCTTCAATGCATAACCAAAATTGGAATCCAAATTTCCATTGTTAAACAAGGTGTTTATTAATTGAGTCACACTCAATTTTTTTACTGTTTTTGCCCTGGTTGTTAAGCAAATCACTGCAGTTGTTAAGCAAATCCAGCTTCCCCCATTGACTTTGCTTGTTGAAAATTAGCTTAGAAGGTCACAAATGGCAGTCCCACAGCCTTGGGATGGTACAACATTGTAAACGCATACTGGTTGCCAAGTGCCAAAATTTTGGATCACTTGACTTTGAGGAGGCTGCAATGATTGTAAGTGTGAGGACTAGTCACAAATCAGTTTTTTCAGTGAGTTATAACTTAGAACAGTAGCTAAATAGATCTTGTAACTCAAGGACTACTTATATGGCAACCCAGTTATGTTAGAGATGAACTAATAACATTAACAGCAAACTCAAGATGTCAGCTCTTCAAACTTGGAAACCAATGCCATGAAAGTCAATATTACCTTTTTTTTTTGGTGAAGCTACAGTAATAGAATTTTGCAAGTCTGAATGTGCTTCTCCCCATCCCTCCCTTTTTCTTTCTGTGAAGAGACACGGGCTTATTTGAGATGTCTACTCATATTATTGCCTTGATCTGGGCTCAGGCCCCTTTTATCTGACTGCTATCTGACTGCTAGCTCTTCCTCCTACAATTCAAGGCCATTTCCTCTGCTCTCTACACAAATCTTATCAATTTTTTTAGTGACTTTCTAGTTAGTTTTACAACTCCTGTAATAATTTGTCCGTCCTAATTTTCCCTGCTTATAGAAACAAGTTCTACTAAACTATTGTCCCTTCCTAGTCCTTAGCCTTTGGGCACAAGTATGTCATTATTTTCTTCTGCAATTTGTAGGAACAATTTAAAGAATGCCTGTATGCAACTGTTAGCAATTAACTAGCAGAGAACCAAAATTAGCAGAAGCTTTTTAATAGAATTTAAGAAATGGCATCTTCACAGTAGAATAGCCCCTCTTATAAAGAACACTTTTTCTTTTTGTTTTTTTCATGTCCAAAATAGCAAACCTGTCCTGAAACATGGAGAATGAGACTAATAGCATTAGTCTTTTATGGGAAGCGACAACAAGAAATTGGTTTTTTTTTCTTCAGAAGCTATGGAAGTTTATGGATGCAAAACTGTTTACATCCTGCTTCTTTGCCCTTTCCAACCCAAGGGAATGATGGAAAGACTTTGTGTGAAGGAACTCAGTGTTGTCTGTTGGTCAGCAGAATAGCACACCTAAAGCTAAGCAGAGTGGGACTGTTAAGTCCGGAGAATAATGGCGCTTGAGACGAAGCATTTCTAACAAGTCTTTATTCTCTGCTTCCATTCTACGAACAACCCGAGCAGAGGCACGCAGGCCTCTATTTATACCTTCAGATCCCCGGGCAAATTCAACCAATCACAATACTATCTTTTCCCGCCTTGCGCATGTGCGCAAGGCCGGCGCCACTCAGTCTNTTCCCCCTAGATGAAATAAGAATGCGCCCACATGGACGCCATCCAAGTGATGGTAATATAATGAGTTAATGTCACACAGTGCATAAGGTGTGGACTGTTCCTTTGAACCGGACCCAGTGGCCCAACCTTGTTACCTTACAATCAACCAGCCTGGACCTTTAGTTCAGTTATTGCTATTAACCTGCTCACCTTACGTAATTGGCTAGGTATTTGGGAGGGCCTCTTACCCTGAGCGACCTTCTCGGACCTGGGGAGTCTGTATTGTTTTCCCCGTTGCTTCTTGAACTAGGTGAGTTGCCCTGTGAATGACTGGTGACTTCAGTTTGACTTTCCTGCCCGCCTCCTGTATTCGAGCAGTCAGGACCCTGTTGATCGCTAAACCTGGTTGACCTACCCTCTATGGAGTTTTCTAAACCCTCTGAACTCATTGCCGTGTTTCCTGACGGAGTGAGGTTTTCCTGGCTTGTTTCTGTAGTGATAGGGTCTAGGGATGCCTCCCTGTTAGCCCTGATGCGTGAGGACATCCTTCTATGAGCCATTTCAGCAAGCGACGTGTTCCCCCTTTGTTTTGCCTGCTCTCTTGCATGTTGTGAGTTGTGAGTATGCTCCCAGGTGTTCTCCGTGTCTGGAGTATTGTTTGTAAGGGGTGGATAATTAGTCTGCCACCGGTGGGACTCCCAAGCTGGAGTGTGTGTGGGGGTGTCTGTGTACCCCTGTTCCCAAGAACTGCTACTTGAAGCACCTGTGAAACTTGGGTGTTGAGAACCCGTTTCACTCCCCACAGCCATCGTTGGCTGTTGAGTTTGATTCCCAGAATGCATTCCCCATTCCTCCTCCCCCCCTAGAGGAGACTGAGAAGGAACCATAGGCGCGTCCCGTCTCACACGTAGCTGATCAATGTGGCGGCGAAGAATGCAGCCATCTGCCAGGGACACCTCATAGGACAGAGGCCCCGAGACCTTGCAGACCACAGCCGGGACCCAGAGGTGGCCAGGCCCGTAATCCCTGGCCCAGACAGGATCACCTTCACGTAGGACCCGTGGTGGGTGTGGCTGAGACACCTGTGCAGCTACACGTTCCGGATGCAGCCTGTCCAATTTAGTCACGAGCCGACGACCCCAACGGAGTTCGGCCGGGCACTTACCCATGGCAGTGCACGGAGTAGTACGATGTGCCAGAAGAAAGTCAGCCAACCTGTGATGCCAATTGCCGTAAGTCAGCTTCTTGAGGGCGTCCTTGGTGACGCGGACCATCCGTTCAGCCAGACCGTTGGTGGAAGGATGGAAGGGAGCCGAAGCAGCGTGGCGGATCATGTTGGTCCGAAGAAATCCCTGAAACTCAGTAGA
>NW_015386417.1:202773-214495 GCF_001527695.2 Protobothrops mucrosquamatus
TGTGTGCCTCCAAGCCATGACAGATTGCTTGGGCTGGAAGTGTTCCTTTAAAGTTTTCTTTAGATCGGAGTATGATACCGTTTCCAGCGAATCCGGGGCGATTAAGCTCTCGGCGATCTCAAAGGCGTCTTGCCCACAAACGCACAACAATGTGGCAGCCTTTAAGCCTTCCTCCCGAATCTGGTTTATGCGGAAATACATCTCGACTCTTGCAACATAAGATTCCCACCTCTCGGGGTGAGAGACATCGAATTCCGCTAAACGCCCAACTTTCGCCATGATCGAGGATCAGGTCTTCTTCTTCAGCCGCACGCACCCTCCAGCGATTCCATACTGGCAGGATAACGCTGACTTCCATGCCGTTTTCTCTTCCGGACTTCTTTGGGTGAGTCTTCAAGCTTTCCTAGCTGTATAGACTGAATCCCACCTTCATCACCAGTGTTAAGTCCAGAGAATAATGGCGCTTGAGACGAAGCATTTCTAACAAGTCTTTATTCTTTGCTTCCATTCTACGAACAACCCGAGCAGAGGCACGCAGGCCTCTATTTATACCTTCAGATCCCCGGGCAAATTCAACCAATCACAATACTATCTTTTCCCACCTTGCGCATGCGCGCAAGGCCGGCGCCACTCAGTCTGGTCCCGGGCAGCTTCTGCAAATGCCCGGGACTCTTACAACGTCCCGAGCCTGCCTTTGCAGGCTCAGGACACAACAGGGACCAAATTTGGTATGACAGAACTTGTCAGCCAAAGAAAGATCAGGTTTGGAAATGGCCAGGAAATTCTTCCAACCATGCCTATTGGAGAGGTAGCTGGGCATATGATTGGCATTTGCCCTCTCCCTTCTCTTTGTCATGTGATCCATATGCATGCCGTCTTGCCCTTCCCAGTGTTCACATACTGTATATACAAACAGCACACACAAAGACACAGATATCATCTAACTTTATTACAGAAGAAAATAGAGGCACAGGCAACTGTCAATAGAGCCAGGTTTAGAATGCTTTGCCTGCATTTAGAATTGAATGTTGGAAAGAAGTTGTATAATGAGGCTCAAGAGTCTCTCTGTCCATATGCCTGTCAACAGGAGCTTTTTTTTTTTCAAAACCTAAGCCAATGCAAAGAGAGGATCCAGTTTTTAAATGGGTCAGATCAGTCCAGGGGCTGTGGAGAAACATGTTTCTGAAAACCTTCCTCAAAGCACATCAGTGGTGGAAGGGGTTGGGCAGCGGCTCACAGGATTGGCATTCTCCTTCATTCTAAGCACCCTCTTTTACTCCTGTCCATGTGCCCCCAGAGTATTGCTATAATTAAAGGGCTTGGGAAGTTTTCCAAAAACTATGCTCTGCCTACTTTCCTAAAGGTTTTTACTTTCCTGTCCATCAGATTGAGGGAGAAGAGATTGGCTCTCCGTGAAGTGAAGACAATTAGTGAACCCCTTCAAACTGGACTGACGAAGGGAAAGACAGAGCGAAACAGTTGTGTGGAAGTGCCTTTAGGATCTCTTTTTCTCCTCTTGCCTAGGGCAAGGAAAGAAACTCTTTGAGGACTATTGTACCTGGATCACCACAATCTCGCTCTCGTGCTGGCCTGACTGCATGCACCACATTCATTAACCTTAACTGCATTTCAAATTATCTTTTTTGAAAACAGCTCTTTTAACATATAGCAATAAAATATTTTTGTTGTCTTTATAAAAATATCAGTTGATGATGATGATTTCAATTTGTAAGTCATCACTGGGGAAACCCCACCTGATATTCTTTTATAAAATGACCCTCGGTCATTTGCTATCTTGTTCTAAGTGCAAATGATTAAAATCTTTGTTTCAGCATCTCTGTATCTTTTTATCATATTTTTTTTGCTCTGCTTAACAGTGCACACATCTTGCATTACTCAGGGTTATTTTGAGTCAGTAAACAAGGCCAAATAAGAAAATACATTTTTTCTGCCTCCAGAATCCAATAGATATTCACTTCAATGCACCTGGCCTGGATAACTTAGCAATACACTAGCTGAGGAGTTAAAACACATCTTCTTCTATCAGCTTCCACATACATTACCCCCCACAGATTTAATCCTGCTTAGTGATTAGGGACAAGAAGACACTGATTTCATTTGCTGCATTTCAAGATCAATTTACCAAGTTTGTAAATCAGCATTTGCTTGTCAGGTTCTTGATTATAATAGTTTTTGATGTAGGTAAAAGAATCTTAAAAGAAAATATCTCTAAAAGTCTGTTGTAACAGAAAGATTGTGGACCACATTGGGGCCCCAAGAGCAGAAAAGTTTAACAAGAATCCCACACTGGGCAAGGTACTCTGTGCATTGTTCTGAAATGATGGACAAAACAATTCAAATTGACTTAAGGAGATCCTGTTAAAAACAGAGCATAGCTTTTTTGCAGACAACATGGCTCTAAAACAGCCATGCTTATCCTGAACAGCATTAGCACTATCCTAACAATGAAAGAAATAAAAGAAAAAAAAACTTTTTCTTCTTCTCTTGATAGAAAGTTTTCAGCATCAATAATCACGTGCTATTGTCCAAAATCATAATAATTTGGCTTTGCTGGACCTTTTATTCTTTTCAGATCTGCTGAAGGAAGAGAAGAAAAAGGAGAATGAGAAGATTTTCTACTATGAACTCTTACTGCTTTTAAATGCAAAGGATGAGATGTCTATTAATTCTGAACATTGGTTCACTTGAGGCCCTTCAGAAAGTCTTGTTTCTTGTCTTACAAAAATGTCATCACTGTAATCCTGCAAAAAAAGCATTTTGTGGCAATTTCAAGTACGGATCACTCCTCGGCCTGACTCAATGAGAAAGGACCAGAAGGCAAAACAGAGTGTAAGCCTAAAAGCCACATGGCATGTTAATTCAAACCAGCAAGCCACAAGTTTCTATGACAGTGTTCTCAACCCGATGTCCTAGGGATACATTTTCCACTGTTCTTAAGCAGCATAACCTTTGATCCTGACAGCTACGAATTCTGGGAATTACTACAGTCCCTATACATCTGGAAGATGCTAGGTTGGGGAAGGCTGTTATTGACAATAATCCTGACTCAGAAGTTGCAGCCACCACTTTTTGCAGCTGTCATGTTGCAGTGAAGCCAGCTATTTCTCCAGATACATATTTATTTTCTGAGTTGATCTGGGAAACATCTTCCATATTAAATTTCTTAACATGCCTCAGATTTGCCAGGATGCTATGGGAATTTGATAGTACAGCCAATTCCCAAAGCCAGCCAATGCTGGCGGGTGTAGGGAATAATACTGGCATTAAACAAGATACATACTTTGTAACATATTTTAAGTAATGCATTGGATTTGCTTTGCCATTTCTCAATAGTTAACTTCTCCAGCAAACAGTTGCTTCTGTATTTTTATCATATTCTCAGGCTGTTTGAAAAATGACTCAGAATGTTTTAGAATTTGAGCTTACTTTGTTACTGGTCACGATAGAGTCACTAGTGACATTTCTGTCTTTATTACACCTATTTCCATTATTCTGAAGCATGCCTGGCTACCCATACTTCCCAATTTGGGGGGGGGGGGAGGAAGCACTAAAAGAAGTATTTTAGGGACTTGTTCTTTTGAGTATTAATTGAGCTATGGGTATCATGGGATTGTGCAGATCCCCAAATATATGATTATATAATGAAAGACAGGACATGTGCATCCACACATATGCACATATCTTGGTTTCATTATCATTAAATAATTGCAGGGATTCTACATTTTACACATGAAAAATTGCCCAAAGATCTTTTTTTTTTAGACAAATTTCAAAAGCATTAAATTGATTGAGCACTAGTAGAACAAATTGGGAGCCATTCAGAGCTGGTTATAAGATAGCCATACAATTGTTTTCAAAAAATAAAATAAATACATAAATAAAAATGCAGAAGTTAGATCTCCCCATCTCATTCTTGAGCACTTAATTCTTTGTGTCAAAGAAATAGATGTCAGGTAACAGTTTACAGATTTAACAAAATGCCGCATCTTTACTTCGTGAAAGAAAGTGGTAGATGTCATAACATTAGGAATAATATTCCTAATTAGGAATGATACATAGGAACCTCAAAAATCATCCCTGTGAATTTTGGGTAATCCATGTACCACTAGATTTGGCCTTTAAATTCTAATTCATTTTAATTTTAGAAAATTCTCCACAATGATTAATATTATTTCTTGAAACAAACCTAAAAGACTTTCATGCATTATCCACATTTTTAAAAATCCATGTGAAATTATTGGTCTGGAAATTAACAGACCAAATTCTGTACCAAATGTCTTGATTATATTTGCTAGTTAACATTTGATTATTTACAGTGGCTAGATTTTCATTCTTCTCTGTAGGACGTGTCAAGGGTCTAATTTACAGATGGTTCTTACAATTATTTTTCTAAGAGATTTCCCTTCCCATGAAACATTATTGGCACATAGATAAAATGCCACACATTTTATTAAATAAAAAAAAGAACAGAAAACTAAGAAAGCTTGGAAAGGATGGGGATACTTGAGAGTTTATTTGCACAGATTTGGTCTGTAATCTGATTATCTGTTCCAAGGATTTTCCATGTCTATAACTATTTGATACTAAAAAATGATCTCTATAATTCTCAGAAGAATGGGACAAGTTTTAAAATATTTTTAGATATGGATTTCAGATTACTGCTTATTTTAGAGATTGATCCCAAGACTTTCAAAATTGTGCAACTGTTTCATTAAAGGAATTGGTTGGAAACTGACTTATGAACTAAAAGAGAATCTATTGGCATCCTTTTTCTCTGGCTGTGACTTCAAGGCAGGGCAGACAGTAAAATCCATTTTTTATGTACATCTGGAGCCAAAAGCTATTTGGACAACTTTTCTTCCAGAACTTCAAGCTTAGTGGACATTCCAGATGGTCAGTATTACTCTTAATACGTGCAAGTAATGACTAAATTATAGGCAAAATAAGACTACTGAAAAAAGAGGAAAAGCAATTTTTTGCCAAAGTACAAAAAAACCCCTTTTTAAACAAGTTAAAATGCCAAAAAGAAGAACTTTTAAAACATATAGTCAAATGAAAGTACAGCATACATTGTACTCGATAGCCATAGTACATTCTTATATTCATATAATAGAGAAGGAAATGTTAAAAGGGAGAATATTATGTTTCCTCAAAGAATCTTAAAGAGACAGAAAAGCATGCCATTTTCTTAATAGCCCCAAGTTTCCCTCCCCCAAGCAGAAACCAGCTCTGTAGAAATGCAGATGTAAATAATCCAGGAAGGTTGGAGGCCCCCAGCTAGAAGTTTAGGAAGACAAAGACACCTAAAATCTACATACCCCACCCAAACTCTAATATAGGACATAATAGGATTAACCCACAGATACCAAAGGGAAACATTCAGACTCAGGTCAAAATACATGACACAGGAAATACAAAGCCTCAAACAGGAACAGGAAACAACCTCAAGAGTCCCAGATGGTATAAAAACCCACTCCCTACATGTGCTCTCTCTCTTTTCTTCCAGAGCCATCTTTCTGTCTCGCTCTCCTCTTCAATAAACTGCAACCTTCTTTTAAAGCAGTCGCCATGTTGTTTATTCCTGGCTTGGGCCATGATGAAGACTTTTCCTTCAACAATAGTATATAGTGATATATGACTTTAAGTATCCAGGCTGTCAGGACTGCATTGTGTGTTTAGCATGTATAGATTTCTCTGACATTGTATGTCATAGATTTAAAAAATAAATACATTTTAATGATATGAGTTTGCTTCTTTTTTTTCTTTTCCTGTCCCTTTCCATCCCTTTATCTCTTGTATTAAACCAATTAGTTAATAATAATTTAAAATAAGTATTTCTAAAAATCTATATGTTAACAGTTGATGTGTGTATATGTATGGACTGGGAGGGAATCTGCTACCATAAAGTTATTTATGTGAAGTTGGAACAAACTACTGTTTGCCATTTTCTTCTGTTAAAACAGAAAGGAACATTGTTGTTTTTTGTGTCTATACCTGATTTATGAAAACAGCCCTACTTAGAAATAGGGTTATCTCCTGGTTCTATAGGATCATAATTCATATAACAATGTAAGGGGCGTTACTGCATTCATCTCCTTGCACATTGTAGCACCCTTGCACAGAGGTCCCTCTAAATCAGGGGTGTCAAACTGCCGATCCATGGGCCAGTTGCATCATGCAAAGGCTGTGCCCACCCCAGCTCCAGCAATGCAAAAAAGTTGTGATACGTGACTTACACATCACGTTACACATCACGTGATGCAGAGAGCACTCATGCTCTAAATCAGAGGTCCCCAACCTTGGCCATTTTATGACTTGTGGACTTCAATTCCCAGAATTCCTCAGCCAGCATGAAGTCTACAAGTCATAAAACGGCCAAGGTTGGGGATCTCTGCTCTAAATGATCCCTTTCAAGTCTAGTTGTACTTCTTAGAACCTAAAAATTTGGAAGAACACAATATTATTCTGTATTTGGAAGCTCTTGCTCTTTCTTTACCTCTTCCTGTTCATCAATAGCATGTGAAATATGAAAAGAGTTACTTATGATTCTTAATTTTAGGAAGAATAAGTAAGTAATTTTCAAATATTGTTCTATGTGAATGTTCTTTCAATGACTTAAGTTAGTTGATTTACATCAAGAATGGAAACGCAGTGATGGTTTTGCATCTTTTTAGACATCTCCTTTGTTAATAATCCAGCCTGCAGAATAAACCTTGTTGCTGAAGTTGGCATACAGGGAAGACAGGACCTCTTGTTACTCTATTTTTTATTCCTTGGCTGAAGCATTTTCTGAACTTACTGAAGATCTGGTGCTGTCAGGCTGCTGGATTTTGTGACACGAAGTAAAGTCTGCATATTGTAAACTGATTCATGAGGGAGAAATGGACTGAGGGCCTTACTCCTTAAGGCTGATTTAGAGCTGCCTGCAATGGCCCATAACCATCATCGCATACCTACATTGCAAAGAGATTGATAGCTAAACCTAGGTTGCAAATAGGGGCAGATGAATCGACCCAAACACCTCCTAAATCCCAACTGGGCATTGTGCAAAGGTGAGCACTCTGCATGCTGATTAGTTGATCCAACTTCCTGTTTGTGCTTTGCTGATTAGCCAGAACATTAAATGGAACACCTATGCAACCATTTCTGAACAACAGATACATGTGTTCCCTTCTTTGCAGTGCTGAAGTCTGTTCAGTCCTTTTCATGTCATTGTTTCATAGACAGGATTTGTTTCCCTCACCCCCTCCCACTGACCCTCATTCTTTCATAAAAAATGTGCTGGGACTCATTTAGCAGTTAAAACTGAAGTACATAATAGGTGATCCCGAAGCCTAAAGAGGTTGAGCATCTATTCCTGTATGAACTCTCTTTTCATTCTTTCATCCTTCTTCTGTTTTTCCAAGTAGCAAGCTAAATGAAGAGACAACAGTCCTGAACTTTTGTTTCAGGACATGATCTTAGAATTAGGGTCAAACGTTACTTCTTCCTTGTTCATAGCAATGCAAAAATATGCAAGGCAAAATCTGTAGATATTTGTTAAGCAGTTGTGTCCATAGGGAGCTTTAAAAAACTCAAGACTGCCTTAAATGTCACCTAGCTGTTACTTGTTTACATACACACACGTATGTATGTATGTATGTATGTATGTATACACACACATATCTCTATCTCTATCATCTTTATCTCTATCTTTACATCTTGAATGTGTTGAGTCAATCAAATAATGATGATGATGATGATGATGATGATGATGATGATGATGTTGGAAGGGACCTTGGAGGTCATCTAGTCCAACCCCCTGCTCAGACAGGAAACCCTACATCATTTCAGACAAATGGCTGTCCAGTCTCTTCTTAAAAACTTCCAGTGTTGGAGCATTCACAGCTTCTGGAGGCAGGTTGTTCCACTGGTTAATTGTTCTGTCAGGAAATTTCTCCTTAGTTCTAGCATGCTTCTCTTTTTAGTTAGTTTCCATCCGTTGCTTCTAGTGTTGTCTTCAGGTGCTTTGGATAATAGCTTGATTCCCTCTTCTTTGTGGCAACCCCTCAAATATTGGAACACTGCTATCATGTCACCCCTCATTTTTCTCTTCATTAAACTAGACATACCCAATTCCAGCAACCGTTCCTTATATGTTTTAGCCTCCAGTCCCCTAATCCAAGGCTTTTCAACCAGTTGTACAGGTACCACCTGTGGTACATTGGCACCTGGCAGGTGGTACGCGACCATCCTAGACAAGTGGTAGCAGGGGAGGGGAATGAACTGAACCAGTGGCAGCACCGCATAAGCCTGAGCGAGAGATGGCTGGAGCTGCAGGGCTCAGCGGAAGCGCCAGGATCAACGCTTCTTTGGGGCTGTCAGGGCTCAGTGGAAGTGCCAGGATCAGCACCAGGCTCCAGCTGAAGCTCGGCGCTGATCCTGGCACTTCTGAGCCCAGAAGAAGCACTGATCAGCTGGAACATTGCAGCATCTCCAGGGTCTTGTGATTAACATTCAGATGCTTGGCAACTGATTCATATTTATGACAGACACAGTGTCCCAGGGTCATGGGAAGTGACTAAAACCTGCTGCAACCACCCAGCAGACAGAGGGAATAAAAACCAAACACCCCCCCCATCCCACCCCTGATGCCAATTCTCAGCAGAAATGCTCACAACAATGAAAACCTCGGACAGGAGAAAGAGCGTGGTCAGGTGGGCAGGCAGGTGTCTTGCTTGGCTGTGGCTTGGGGGCACTTTTTTCAGTGCCATTGTAACATCGAACAGTCACTAAGCGAACTATTGTAAGTCAAGGACTACCTGTACTTCATCACTTTTTTTCCTTTTGGGGGGGTCATCAAGTTTTTGACACCTTGCTAGGCGACTGGTGGTAGTCGGATATTGCCATATCCTAAAAGTGGTACAGTGGGTGAAAAGGTTGAAAAGCCCTGCCCTAATCATCTTTGTTGCTCTTCTCTGTACCCTTTCTAGAGTCTCAACATCTTTTTTACATTGTGGTGACCAAAACTGAATGCAGGATTCCAAGTGTGGCCTTACCAAGCATTGTAAAGTGGTATTAATACTTCACATGATCTTGATTCTATTCCCCTGTTAATGCAGCCTAGAACTGTGTTGGCTTTTTTGGCAATTGCGCCACACTGCTGGTTCATATTTAAGTGGTTGTCCACTAGAACTCCGAGATCCCTCTCACAGTTACTACTATTGAGCAAGGTGCCACCTATACTGTACCTGTGCATTTAGTTTTTCTTGCCTAAATGTAGAACCTTACTCTTTTCACCACTGAATTTCATTTTGTTAGATAGCACCCAATGTTCAAGTCTGTCAAAATCCTCCTGTATCTTAAGCCTATCTTCTGGAGTGTTGGCTATTCCTGCCAGCTTGGTGTCATCTGCAAATTTGATGAGTTCCCCATATAGCCCCTCATCCAAATCATTGATGAAGATGTTGAAGAGCACTGGGCCCAGAATTGAACCCTGGGACACCCCACTACACACTTCCCTCCATGTAGATGCGGTTCCATTGAGAACCACACGCTGAGTATGGCCAGTCAGCCAGCTACAAATCCATCTGATAGTGATGCTGTCTAACCCACATTTATCTATCTTATCAAGTAGTAGGTTGTGGTCGACTTTATCAAATCTCTTACTGAAGTCCAAGTAAATTATATCCACAGCATTCCTTTGGTCCACTAATTTTGTCACTTGGTCAAAGAATGCAATAAGATTTGTCTGGCATGATCTGTTTTTGATAAACCCATGTTGGTTTTTGGTAATGACCTTCTTTGCCTCTAAGTGTTCGCTGATTTGTTGCTTGATTATCTTTTCTAGAATCTTCCCAGATATTGAGGTCAGGCTGATAGGTCTGTAGTTGCCTGGATCCATTTTTTTTTTCCTTTTTTGAAGAAGGGAACTACATCAGGTATTTTCCAGTCCTCTGATAGTTCCCCAGTGCTCCATGATCTTTGAAAGATATAGTTCAGTGGTTCTGAGATCACATCTGCCAGTTCCTTCAGAAGCTTGGGGTGTCATCCATCTGGTCCTGGTGATTTGAACTCATCTAGGGTAGACAGATGCTCACTTACTATTTTCTTGCCTATTTTAATTTGTATTTCTAATCTGTTTTTTATGGTACTGTTTTTGATAGGTTGGACTCTTTGTTCCCTTTATGTAAAACCATGCAAAAAACAAGTTGAGTAGTTCTGCTTTCTCCCTGTTGCTTGTCACCTTCTTGCCACTTTCTCCCACTAATGGACCAATCATTTCCTTAACTTTTTTCTTGTTTTTTACATGTTGAAAGAAGCTTTTTTTGTTATTTTTTATTTTTTCACAAGCCTTAGTTCATTTTGAACCTTACTTTCCTCACTTCATCTTTTCAGGCTCAAGCTATTTGCTTATATTTTGCCTTAGTTATGTGCCCCTGTTTCCACTTTTTATACTTGTCCTTTTTGTCTTTCAATTTATCAGACAGTTCTTTATGCAGCCATGCTGGTTTCTTTTGAGAGCTATTATTTTTCTTCTTCATTGGTATTATGCTTGACTGGGCTTTTGTAATCTCACTTTTCAAAATTTCCCAAGCTTCTTGAGTTGTTTTCCCCTTGAGGATTCTCATCCATGGAATCCTTCCCAAGCTCTCTCTAAGTTTATTGAAATTAGCTCTCGTAAAGTCCAAGACTCTAGTTTGACTGTGTTCTATTGCTTGTGCTTGCATAATGTTAAATTCCAATATTGCATGATCACTTCCCCCACCAAGGTTATTGTGGCTTCAACACCTTCTATAATTTCATCTCTGTTGTGAGGATTAGATCCAATATGGCTGCTCCCTTAGTTCCCTTCTCTACATTTTGGCAGACAAAATTATCTGCTAGGTTTGTCAGGAATCTGTTTGATCTTCCACTTGGTACAGAGTTTGTCTCCCAGTTGATGTCAGGGTAATTAAAGTCCCCCATTACTATTGTGATTTGTTTCCTATATACCTTAGTCGCTGACTAGCAAAAAGTTCATCTATTTCCTCTGTTTGGTTGGGTGGTCTATAGTATACACCTATGGCAATGTCATTCCCCCCCCCTTTTATATTGACCCAAATACATTCGAAACAGTTTTCATCATTGTTGTGCTCTATTTCTGTAGAGATGTGGTTATTTCTTATACAAAGAGCAACTCTACCTCCCCTTTTATTTGGTCTGTTTCTTTTAAATAATTTAAATCCCTCTAGCTGAGTGTTCCATTTGTGGGTTTCATCCCACCAAGTTTCCATAATGGCAACAATATCATATTTGCCCTCATTTACCTGAATTTTTAGTTCACCCTGTTTATTGCTCATACTTTGTGCATTGGTGTATAGACATTTGAGTCCTTTATGACTGAACCTGTGATTACTTTCTATATAACCTGTGTGGTGCCTGAGTTCCCCTATTTTCTTACCACCTGTTTGATTAGTGCACTTGGTGTGGCACTCACTATTAAAAGCTTGATTTTGCTTGAAAGCTAGGTTGACAGTGCCAGCTGGCGACCCCAAGGGGGAGGGCCTTCTCTGTGGGAGCTCCCACCCTCTGGAATGAACTGCCCCCAGAGATCAGGGTGATCCCTGATCTCCCTTCCTTCCGCCGCGCCCTTAAGACATGGTTATTCCAGCTTGCGGGACTGGCCTAGGGGAAACTTTTAGAGGGGGTTTTAATTATAATTTTAATTAGACCAAATTAC
>NW_015386417.1:214595-223752 GCF_001527695.2 Protobothrops mucrosquamatus
GATATTCTTGTCTGCACACACCTCTATGTCACATGCACTGATAACCCTATAATTTTTTGATTGCCAGGGACAGGAATGTTCTGTATCAATTAATTCACTGTCCCCATTGTTTAGTTTAAATATTTCTTCAGAAAATCTGTGAATTCATTGCCAAGTAACTCAGTCCCTTTCTTTGATAGATGCAAGCCATCTCTTTTGTACACTTGTTCATTGGACCAGCTGCAAACTTCATGACTAATATAACCAAAGCCTTCTCTTTTACACCACATAGTGAATTCTGCTATACGCTGGCCTTTTCCATTTTGTTCTTTATACACTGGTAAAACCTCTGAAAAAGTAAGCATATAGCCTATCCTGCTAAGTTCCTGCCCCAAGTTCTGGAAATCATTCTGCACAGAGAGTACATCTTTTGGGGATAGATCGTTAGTGCCAAGATGTACAATAGCATCTACATTTAATGTAAATCTATAGCACCTATATTTATATCATCATTATCTATAATCTACATCTTTATCTATACCATCAGAATTGTGAGAATCTTGCCTGCTTCCACTTTGTATAACATAACTTTTTGTTGCATTACATGCAAACATAAAGACCTAAATTGTCTGGTGCAATTAAAAGATACATTCTCAAACTGCTTGTAGGGTATAACTGATAAATTAACTTAGTCTCATTAATGGGAAAGTGGATATCCGCTACAGACATTTTAGGGAAGGAAAGGTGGGTGGATTCAATGTTGTGCATAAGAACAATTTCAAAACAGGAAATCATTTCTAGATTGGCGTCAGTTATGTGAAACTTGGGAGGTTACAATATCTTGTCATGTTTCCCTGCCCAGAATGGTTATTTATATGTCAAGGACTTAACAGAAATATTAAAAAAGAAATCCTGTTCTATGACAGTTATATTCGCTCTCTTAACTAGCTATAATGCATCCTAGAGAAGCTGGGAGTCACATTTTGAAAATCTATAGTTTTTACTGTATAAAGGGTTCCCATTACAATAGGTAGTGTCATCTTTTGATTCTCAATGGGCTAAAATGTTGCTGGAATGTCATAACCCATGTTGAGTTTTGGTAGGATTAAGACAGACTAGAGTTAAAGCAGGCAATAAGTCTTTTCACAAATAGACATGGCTCTGAGATCAAAATTAATGCCAAAGAGAGAATATCCCAAGAACTCCTGTTTAATGATTCTGATATAAAATGTGGCCACTTCAGATACCTTTATTGTTCCAGTTGTGTAAATGAGGAGGGAAAGAAGATAAATGTTATTCAAAAGTGATGTTCACAGGTTTCCTTGGGATTTGTTGAATTAGCACTTGAGCATCAGAAACGTTTTGTGGGTCAGACCAAAGGACCACTTAGTCCAGCATTCTATCTCATACAAAGCCAACTAGATACAACCTCTAAGTCCATGTAATGGAAAAATAGTAGCCCTTCTATTGTTGTTGTCAGTTAGCTGTTACAGATAGCCATTGACTTGCAACCATTCATTTAGTGACCATTCAAAGTTATTACCACACTGAAAAAATGTGATTTATGGCTGGTTATCATAAACATTGCAGCATCCCATGGTCACATGATCAATGCGCTTGCAACTGGCATGTATTTATGATGGTTGCATGGTCATGTGCAACCGGGGTGACGTGATCAAACTCCCGACTGGCTTCTGAAAAGCAAAGTCAATGGGCTAGCCAGATTCACTTAACAACCACATAATTAACTTAACTGCATTGTTTTGCTTAACAACCATGGCAAAAATGGTCATAAAACGGGGCACCACTGATTCAACAATTGCCTTGCTTAACAGTGGAAATTTTGAGCTCCATTGTGATGTTAAGTTGAGGACTACCTGTGCTTAGATATTCTGTCTGTGATCCATCAAGATTTGTAACTATGGCCAGATCCTCACTGAATATGTCCAGTCCCTTTTAAGATCATCTAAATTGGTAGCCATCACAGCTGATGACATCAAATACCTGTTATTCTCTCTCTCTCTTTCTCTCTCTCTCTCTCTCACACACACACACATTCACATACATTATCTATACCAAACTTGGGCATTTTACAGCCCCAGGCCACATCTAGAGACCACATCTAGCCCTTGGATATTCCTGTCCAGCCAAATTGAGTTTGGCTCTGCCCAGTCGCTATGCATTCCTTCAATCAGCTGACGGCTGGGGAAGGGTGAGGAGAGAAAGTGCTTGTCTGCTCCTGTACAGCTCTCGCCTTTCACCCGGAACAGCCTGAGGAGTTGAGGACATCAAATCAGGTTACATTGGTTTGGCCCTCCACAACAGTCCAGTTTCTCATATGGCCCCTTGGGAAAATTAATTGCCACCCCTTGTCTATACAAAACAATATTTTTATAAGTCTATTACCTCTCTTTTTAAACCACTTTCACTTCAAACTAACATTTCTTCAAATCCTCTTACAATATTATGTTTCAAATGTTGTTCAGCCAACCTACAACTGGCAAAGAATGCTGGATGGATGTGGTTTATCACTCACTGAGATATGCATCTGACTATTACATATACACAAATCTGGATGTGCTGTATATTTGAGAGTTCATGCTATTCAGCTGTTCTGATTAGAAACAGAGAAATCCACCTATTTTGCGCCCCCACCTTCCTCTTGAAATCACCTTCATCCACAGCATCTATAACACAATGTGGTTTTGAAACTAGACTAAATTGAAATTTCTGATGTGAGTAAAGTTGTTACATTTTGCTGAAATGGACGATAAATGAAGGGCTGGATGCCCCTGAGATTTCCGCTGCATAAAAGGTTGCTTTCTCAAAGTGCACAAAACAACATTTTACAACATATTCCAGCAGCAAAACTCTGTAATACCAAGAGGAAAATAGTTGATCTAGTTATAGATAGTTGTCTCTGTAACCTCTGTAAGAAAAGGACAACTGGATTATCAGCGCACCAAAATTGCACACATAATATGTCCGTTGCACTTTCATTTTTCCAAGTCTTATCAGCTACAGAGTGAACATCTGGAAGCTAGCCAGCGCATAAGCTGTAGAAAAAGGATTTGGAATTGCCAATTTGAGCTTTAATTGCTCCTAGAGATTACCCAAAAGCAGATCCCTTCTTTACCAAAGGGCCAGTTTCTTCATTCCAATTCATTAAGTATGAAGTATGAACAGTATTAAGCATACAAATATATTTAATAAATAAATGCATAAACAAGGCACACAAACCAAACTACGGGGAGAGTATGTTGCTATCCCTTAAAGAGACCACTTAATGGAAATTAGTGGAGGTTGTTCTCTATCTAAAGCTGGAGTTGGGCAACATGCACCCCTCCAAAACAATTCATCCCCTTTCCCTTTTTTTGCAATATCTAAAGATCTATCCAACCATGATGATGAAAATCGGCAGTGCAAAAAAATGAAATGTATAACTGAGCCCTTTTACATGTTCCTAGGCACCAGAGAACTGGTACTGATGATTCTATCTGCTGAAGTAATGAAACATCTGCAAGTAAACAATTAAGTTCAGAGAGCATCAAAGACTCCAGAGTTCAACCCTAAGCTACAGATATTTTTTATTGAGAGTGTCCTTTATTATGTTATGTCCAAGCTATGAAAAGTCTTTCCATTTTTTCTGCTTTCAGGAAAGGAGTCAAGGCATTCTTCAGCCAGGTCACTCAACTCCCCAGTATTCTTCCTCCTGTTTATCCTAACAGTCTAAAATTGATTCTGAGAATGTTTATATCCTTAACTGTAAGGAAGCAGGAAGAACGTCCATCAGAATTTGATCTGAATACAACATAAACTGGATTTCTGATTCTGATGGCAGGTTTCAAGCTTGACATCACAGAACAAATTGTTATTTTAAAATGTAACTTATTGTTCCTGACTAAGAAGCAATTAATAAATGCAAATTCATGTTTTTAATTGCGTTTCTTTTGACCATGTGCAAAGTGCTTTATGCAGCCAAAAAAATGGTCCCTTAATGTTTGAGATTAAAGGTAAACAAAGAATTCTACTTTGTACAATTTTCCAAGAAGACATGAATTCAAAGATTACTAATTTTTACAAATTTTCCTGAGGACAATGTGTCCTTCTGAATTATGAAAAACTAAAGCAAAACATGGTTTTTTATAAAAATTGCTACATCATTTTCTAATGTTGGTATTGTTAACCATAATTCAATGAACAAAACACAGAAGACGTGATTGCATTATCGAAGTGTTTCAGTACAATTACACAGCATTCTAAATATCTGCTCTAATTATATTCCATTTGACAAAGTAATAGCCCTACAAAAAAAACACAATCAGAATAATTTTTCACTGCCAAATTTGAGAACAGAAGGTGAAAAGGTGCTTTTTAGATTATTTTATAAAAGTCTGGCTGAATTTTCTATAATTAAAGTGCCACACCACCTAAGAAGGCTAAAAAATAAACTAGAAAAAGGCTTACAATTAACTCTTATTTCAAGTAGTTGGCTTTAGTCTATTTCTTGCAAATCTGTGATTCACTTCTTTACTCATTATTCAGTTTCGTGGAATTTAGGATGAATGAATAGCAAGGATATTGTATTTGTTCCATATGGCGTGTGTGTGTGTGTGTGTGTGTGTGTGTGTGTGTGTGTGTGTGTTGTAAAGAGGGAGAAAGAGAGTATGAGAAAATTGATCAAGACTTCCCTTTCTTCATATCTACTCGTATATTATTCACACACACACACACACATGCAAATAAATAAACACACAGGAGACTTATGTGAGATTTGCATAATGCAGCTTTACTAAATTGAGAATTAAGTATTTCCAATTATAACAAAAAAATTCTCTCAGTCATCAGTCAACTGGGTTTCAAAATGGGAAAGAACTGAGTTTAGCCCAGCTCAACTGGTTAGTCCAGAAAGGAAAAAGTCAAGGGTTGACATAATTATGCACTTGCCAATCTCCACAGGAAAAGATAAGCAACATCAAGTCTGGAACAACACCTGCTACTTAGCCCATTGTTGAATCTTCCAGAGCATCCATTTCCTGGAATGGAAAGAATTAAAGAGTTGGGTCCATTTGTGCAAGAAATAATAAATGGTAAAGGATATGAATTTAAAAATGAAAGAAAGTGGGGAAAAGGTATGTTGTATATATATATATATATATATAACTAAGAGAAAGTGGAAGGTTGTTATAGATTTGAAAAAACAGGATTTGCTTTTGTGGAATGGTGCTGATGAATACATTCATGGAAATGATAGTGTATGTACAATTTTGAATAAAAAGTTACGCTGTTCAACATATTGAATAAGCATGATTCTGGTCTATGTATATGTGTGTACATAGGTAATAGGAATGAAAGATGGGGATGGGGTTAGAGAGTAAAGAAAAATGATTAAACCATTCAGAAATCCAAGAACGAATAAGAATAGTGAGCATCTTTTTGAAAAGCTATGTTTCTTTCACATTTATTCATATATATATATTGAATAAGCATGATTCATATATATGGCAAATGAATAAATATAAATCTGCAAGCATGGTTATCATTATGATAAAAGATTGAGAATAAGGATGTCAACAGGGAGGAGTAAAAAAAATAGATTATGATTGGGCCCTTACAGTTATTTTTGCCATCTTGACTTTACCTTTCTATTGAAGGGAAATGTCAATGCTGCTAACATTGGCTGTCCCCACTCTTTTCTCTTTTCATTTAACATGCTTTTTCTGGTATTTAGAAATTAGGTGCAGTAAGGGGAGTTTGGGATGAGAACTTGAGCTCAGCTAGCCATAATAATAACTCTGCTTTGTGGGAACTCAAGGACAAGCTGATAGCGTCTTGGCCGGCTGGGAAGCTGGGGAGAAAGCCCGTGTTTTAGGCAAATTGGAGAATGTGATTTATGACAGCTTATTGGGGGTGGGAATTGCACTTTGTTATTTTGTATCTGGGGGAAGGGAATTTAGTTTTTGGGTTCAACTATGTAATGCTGATACTTTGTTTCCTGAATAAAATGTTCTTTAAGGAAGAATTTTGCCTTGAAGTTCTTTTGATGGGTTTCATCTACTGGAGCCATGACAGGAGAGGCTTGAAGGACAGAGGACTAAAAAATAATGATGTAGCAGTTACTTTGTCACTTTCTCCTAGGCCTCCACAACATCTGAAGTTGTGTCTTGCAATATCTTCTTCTGCCTGGGCTCATCAGAGCTGACCCACAACTGTCATCGATGCAACTGAAAAATTGCCTCTGACAGGTCTTTCTGGAAAAGATCCATCATAATGGGAGCACTGCCATAAAAATATCCTTTCCCTAGTGGTTCTCTCTCTTATCTCTTGAATTTGGAAGTGCTAGAGAAGCTGAGACCATGAATAACCAGCTTTGTAAGGCTTTATTCCACTTCAGATGAGAACTATAACATTTTCCCTGTTGCTTTTCTGAATAGGTCTATTCTCCGACTTGGAGCCTCATGTATCTTTCTCACAACTCAACTGCTTTCCTGATGATTCCACTGTCATTATTTCCCTGAGCTGTTGTTTATTATCAGAGTGAGATGAAAGCAGACCAAGGACCTTGATATGGATCTAGACAGATTCCTTCTGAGTCTGGTGATTAAGAAAGACAAGTCAGACAAAATCTATCACTGCTCTGGTTCCTGAACAAAGAACTGTCGAAGTTCTATCAAAGGGATCATTCAAGTTATTGAATATGAGAAAGAAGGGAAAGGGTGTTAACATGGCATAGTCCATCCTCAGTATGGCATGAATGATATATGTCCTTTCCTTAAACACTTATGCATATAACACAAACAATTAAAGGGAATATTTTTTGAATATTTCTGTACAGATATCATTCCACACAGCTATAAGTAAAATCTCAGGCCTGAAGAAACTCAACTGGTTAACAACCTGAACCAGATCAGTTACAATTTACTCAACTCATTATACTTGTTTAATCCCATTCTTAATGTGACTCCTTATATTTGGGGAATCTATTGGACCTTGGGATCCAGACTTTTGCAGAAATTCAGAAACTAGTTAGATCAGTATTCAGGTTAATCAAATGAAATCAGCCACTGAATAGTTAGATGCCTGGATAATAGGCTCATTCAATATGTTTTGGGTTTTAAAGTAATCACTTTAATAACACTGAATCAGTAATTAGCAGCTCCTGGAGATATAGCTAGGCTACTAGCATAATTATTTTTCTCTAGGAACTCACATTGCATTCAAAAGAATATACTTACTTACACTTCAAAGGCAAAGTAATGATAAGGTTACCTTTTGCAAAGTCTAGGAATCTACTTTCTCTGTAGGCATCTCCCAACTTTTATATCCTGAATTTCTTTCTCATGCTGTTTCATCCAAGCAGACTACTAGCAACCAATTTCTCATCCTGGCCTCCTAATTATACCTGCACTGCATTTATATTAAGGTCTGGTGTCTTGTTTTTTCAGCTTCAGCTTTCTTAGCAGTAGAAACTACAGCCATTCATCTCTAGACTATTAGGAATGAGGGCTTTAGAGGAAGGGACAATGGAAGGATAATTCTCCTGGGCCCTACACAATTGGTTCATCCAGATTCGGCATTTGAAATTATCTGATGGACTGACACTTTTAATCCAAGGCATTCAAAACCAATCATTTAAAAACAGCCCCCGAAATCACTTGCACCATTGACTTCAAGGAGAAAATACAGTGGAGAGAACGGTATGTATGTATGTATATGCATACCAAGGCCTGAAGAATGAACTGTGAAAAGTAAAGGCCAAAAAGGTTTCAATCGTGGTAGGAGCACTCGGGGCTATTACTCCTAAGCCATGAGAATGGCCCCAACAGATCCCAAGAACAACCTAGTAGCTCTGTATCCAGAAGAGTGCAGGGCTAAGGACAGCTAAGATCCTACACAGAATCCTCAGACTGATAGAGGACCTGAGATTGAGGAAGACACAGACATCCATAAGGGTGAGAAGGGAACATTTCCATATATGTTAGCTAAAGTTCTGTTGACCCAAAAAACACAGAAAAAAATGCAGACCTGAAGTGTAATGCACACACATACATGCACACATATAAACACACACACACACACACACACACACACAAGCGTGACCAGATTTCTGCATTAAACAGTAAATAGACAAAAAAAAACTTCTATCTCGTCTGCAATAAAATATATAGTATCTATCTGGGTAGTATGCAATAAACCTCTAATTAAAACAACAGTTTAAAACCGTTAAATTCAAATATAAATTAAACCATCCTACAGACATCCTACACACATAACCATAAAATAAACAGACCTAGCTGTGTTGTGCTTCTGAACTTATGCTATAAGCAAATTCCTGAGTACTAGTGAAGTCTCTAGAGAGTCAAGGTTTATTGCCGTGCCTGGTGTGAGTCTGACCAAGTGAGTAAGAGAAAAATTCAAGAAGATTAAATAAATGCTCTGACTCCAGACCTTTTGGACTTTTAAGAATGCCTTGATTATGAAACATTGTCTTTATTATCTACAGGGAAAGGAGCAAGATGAGCACTTGGCACTCTCAGGCAGCTATTACAAACCTGCTAGCAGTACTCCCAAAGGCAAAATCTGAGAAATATCTTGTCAAATGGCAAGATCTGTGAAATACTTAGATTAGCATAAAGCCTATATTGGGAATTTCAGATCATTTTGAGAATTTTTTTCTCCAGCTGCTATTTTCTAGTAATCACATCCTCAGGATATTGAGGGCTCTCATATAATTTAGAACATGAAGTGGAAACTCCTTCACCCTGGAACCAGCTCTATATCATACAACCTGCCTTGCCTACCCTACAAGGTTCCATCCAAAAAAGGTGCCGGAACTCCGTTCTGGGCGTTCTATGAGAAAAAAAACCCTGGGTATTGTTGTGTCCTGAGCCTGCAAGAGGCAGGCTTGGGACGTTGCAAGAGTCCCGGGCATTTGCAGAAGCTGCCCGGGACCAGACTGAGCGGCACCAGCCTTGTGCACATGCGCAAGGCGGGAAAAGCCCGCCTCATGATTGGTTAAACTTGCCCGGGGATCAGAGGGTATAAATAGAGGCCTGCGTGCCTCTGCTCGGGTTGTTCGTAGAATGGAGCAAACAATAAAGACTTGTTGGAAGATGCTTCGTCTCAAGCGCCATTATTCTCCGGACTTAACACTGGCGACGAAGGTGGGATACAGTCT
>NW_015386417.1:226589-228641 GCF_001527695.2 Protobothrops mucrosquamatus
CCAGGCCCCTGTACACAGGTGGGAGGAAACACACACTCCATGGTCTAGAATACATGTAGATTACGCTGGGCCCTTTCAGGGTCAATTCTTTCTGGTTGTTGTTGATAGCCATTCCAAATGGCTGGAGGTCGTGCCTGTGTCTTCTACCACAGCCGCCAAGACTATTCAAGTGTTGAGAAACATTTTTGCTGCACACGGGCTGCCAGATGTTCTTGTGTCAGATAACGGTCCTCAATTTACTTCTACTGAGTTTCAGGGATTTCTCCGGACCAACATGATCCGCCACGCTGCTTCGGCTCCCTTCCATCCTTCCACCAACTGTCTGGCTGAACGGATGGTCCACGTCACCAAGGACGCCCTCAAGAAGCTGACTTACGGCAACTGGCATCACAGGTTGGCTGACTTTCTTTTGGCACATCGTACTACTCCGTGCACTGCCATGGGTAAGTGCCCGGCCGAACTCCGCTGGGGTCGTCGGCTCGTGCCTAAATTGGACAGGCTGCATCCGGAACGTGTAGCTGCTCAGGTGTCTCAGCCACACCCACCCCGGGTCCTTCGTGAAGGTGATCCTGTTTGGGCCAGGAATTACGGGCCTGGCCACCTTTGGGTACCGGCTGTGGTCTGCAAAGTCTCGGGGCCTCTGTCTTACGAGGTGTCCCTGACAGACGGCCGCGTACTTCGCCGCCACATCGATCAATTACATGTGAGGCGGGACTCGCCTATGGTTCCTTCTCAGCCTCCTCTAGGGGGGGAGGAGGAATGGGAAATGCATTCTGGAATTCAGAATCAACAGCCTACGTTGGCTGTGGGAAGGGAAACGGGTACGCAACACCCAACTTCCACAGGTGCTTCGGGCAGCAGTTCTTGGGAAAGGGAGTACATAGACACCCCCACACACACTCCAGCATGGGAGTCCCACCGGTGGCAGACTAATTATCCACCCCTAACAAGCAATACTCCAGACAAGGAGAATACCTGGGGGCATACTAACAACTCACAACATGCAAGAGAGCAGGCAATACAAAAGGGAAACACACTCCTTACTGAAGGGCTCAAAGAAGGATGTCCTCACGCATCAGGGCTAACAGGGAGGCATCCCTAGTCCCTAGCACTACAGAAACGAGCCAGGAATTCCGCACTCCTTCAGGAAACACGGAAATGAATTCACAGGGGTTAGACAACTCCATCGAGGGTAGATGAACCAGGTTTAGCGACCAACAGGGCTCTGACTGCTCACACATGGGAGACGGGCTGGAAAGTCAAGCTGAAGTCACTGGACATTCACAGGGCACTTCACCAAGTGCAAGTAGCAACGGGGATAACAATACAAACTCTCCAGGTCTGAGAAGGTCGCTCAGAGTAAGAGGCCCTCCCAAATACCTAGCCGATTACGTAAGGTGAACAGGTACATAGAAATAGCTGACCTAAAGGTTCTGGCTGGTTGTCTTAATGAAACAAGGTCAGGGGGGGTCACTGGTTCTAGTTCAAAGGAACAGTTCCACACCTTATACATTGTGTAACATTAACTCATCATTAATTATATTACCATCTATAGGATGGCGTCCATGTGGGCGCAATCTTATTTCATCCAGGGGGAAGGGGTTTTGTGTCCTGAGCCTGCAAGAGGCAGGCTCGGGACGTTGCAAGAATCCCGGGCATTTGCAGAAGCTGTTCGGGACCAGACTGAGCGGCGCCAGCGGGAAAAGCCCGCCTCATGATTGGTTAAACTTGCCCGGGGATCAGAGAGTATAAATAGAGGCCTGCGTGCCTCTGCTCGGGTTGTTCGTAGAATGGAGCAAACAATAAAGACTTGTTGGAAGATGCTTCGTCTCAAGCGCCATTATTCTCCGGACTTATTATTATTATTATTATTATTATTATTATTATTATTATTATTATTATTATTATTATTATTACTTTAATTTATACCCCGCCCTTCTCCCGAAGGACTCAGGGCGGCTTACAGGCAAATAAAAAACGAAACTATACAATAAATATCTAAAAACAATTAAAATATATATTAAATTAGCCTGTTATTTTTAGAAAAGTTAT
>NW_015386417.1:228910-240150 GCF_001527695.2 Protobothrops mucrosquamatus
TCAGCCGTGCATCCAGGAGGACTCCCAAGTTGCGCGCCCTCTCTGAGGGGGCCAGGGTTTCGCCCCCTATAGTCAGCGATGGAATCAGCTGACTATGCCGAGGCGCCGGCATCCACAGCCACTCGGTCTTGGAAGGGTTGAGTCTGAGTTTGTTCCTCCCCATCCAGACCCTTACGGCCTCCAGGCAACGGGCCATCACTTAACAGGTATATCTGTAAATTGGTGAGCCATTGCCATAGCAAGTGCCGTGGTTAATGTAATGTAATGGATTAGGAGCTTCATGGAGCTTCATGAGTCAGTCACTCTTGCTTTCTCTGTCCAACTTTTCCTGTAGGGTTATTGCAAAGATAAAGGGAGAAGGGAGTGCATTGGGATATCCTGCTTTAAATTCCCAGGGAAAAGCTAGGATATAAATCTAATAATATAAATCAGCTGCTAAACAAGTGCTAATCCCTTCTCTCAAACATGGGGAAAGGCTGAGAAACTGGAAATGTGGTCAGATTTGTAGAAAGTTTGATTTATTCATATTCTGAATTACAGAAGAAAAATATTAGCACAGGAAGCTGAGGTCATCATAAATTATATTTCCTGAAATATTTGGAAGCAACACATTTCATATGTTCCAGATTGCTATCCTATTTTCTGGCCTCCAACAACAATCTAAATTAAACACAAAAGATGAAAATGCTTGTCAGGAAATCAGCCCCCTTGGACCAGAACTGTTTCCTTTTGGTGTCTTCTATGATTTCAGTTGGCCCCATTTCTTTTTCTAGGCTTGGATTCCAGGCCTAATTCAGTGTTGTTGTGCTTTGGCTTCTTGTACTGTAAATTATAATCAGCAATGAATAATCATTTAATCAAACAGACTACAGGAGCAGAACAAAATGCATGCCTAAAATTAGTCTGTTAATATAATTTGGGTTCTGCTGGTTAGCCAGATTAAGATGGGGGAAAGCTTCCTAGTTTGATTTGTATACTTCAGTGTATAATGAGTGGTAAGAGATGTTGGACAACAACATCCTAAAAGGATTTTAGCCAAACAGAGCCAACAAAGGCACCAGAATTCCTTTAAATGGAGTCTACCAAAGGATTCTTATTGCACATATTAGAAAATCTAGCATGGTCCTCTGCAAGGGGAGCAAGTAATGTCACATGCTTTGTGACATAATGCAAATGATGCAAGTTGTGTTTTGCAATTATGCAAATTACACAATGTGCAGTGTACCATTTGCATGGTAATATCATGATGAGCATGATGATATGTATGCTCTCTTCCAGGTAAAGCTGATTTTATGACATACAAAATGATAGATGCCTTTATAAGGAGGTACCATAGTTCAGATAATATTCTCTTATAATAAATAAAACACATTTATGCCTTTGTGATAAAAGTTTACAAAAAGGGGAAACCTTTTATTGTGGTGATGTATTGTCTTCTTGGTAATGAGTGGGCCTGAATCAAATACTGGCAGGATATGAATCCCAAGCGAGAGGAATTATATATTCTCTTCTTTTTCTAACTACCCATTTTTTTCTGTCTAAAACCTACACCCACATATTGCCTGTTCCTTTTTTTTTCTTTTTCCCAAAAAGGAAGCTACCAGAGAAGATCAGTATTGGCTGCTTGTTCAGAGCTTTTGAAGTTAACACCATTACTCTATAGTGTACTACACTATACAGTACTATGCTGTTTTATATATTTTATGGATTGATTCATTTATATCCCACCTTCATTGTTTTCAAGGCAATTAACATATCCAACACACCTTCCTCCTTCTATTTTCCCCACAACAACAACCCTATAAGGTGGGTTGGGCTGAGAGAGAGTGATGACCCAAAGTCACCACCTGGCTTTCATGGCATAAATCAAATAAATCCAAATATTGGCCTGAAAAGCTCATTCTTAATCTATTTCAAGAAGATCGCTGATTTGGGGGTTAACTGAACTTCAGTTAGAAGGCCATTCCCTAAGATAGCCACTTTCCCCAAGGAATAATTCTGTCAGCCACCCACTTGCTTCACTTTACTACAGGGAGAACTACCAATGGGTTCTCCCAGGTTGATCTTATTGAGTGGATCAATACAGTTTAGAAGAAGGAGTCAAATATATAATTTGCCCAAGCTATAAAGGGCTTCATCAGACAAAAAAAAGGCACTTTGAAATATACTCAAGCTTTTCCCACAGGGAAATTTAGAGAATACCAGATCTAGACATAGTCACTTGAGAAAGAGGATGTATCAGGCTTCTTTCAAAACTGCAGAAAATACTCCCTATAGCAAGCCATGGAGCATAAACCATAGACCCAATTCAGTTTCTTTCATCCCCACAAAGGACCCAAGAGAATCAGGAAATTAACCTGTAAAGTAGCAGAATAATACTTGATAACAGGCTTCATCAGAGTCCACAGGCAAAAATACAGCCCAAATAAAAAAGCTAGACATTGTTCCCATCACCCCACCTGATCCTACTATTGGGTATTGAAGATTGTGGTGAATCTAAACTACTTCATTGGCAAACTTTATGGTGAGAGTGGCCAAGATTGATCTAGTTACTCAATTTTCCCCAATAGGAGTTGGCAATCCAAATATGGCTACCACAACCTACTACTTGATAAGATAGAAAAATGTGGGTTAGACAGCATCACCACCAGATGGATTCATAGCTGGCTGATCGGCCATACTCAGCGTGTAGTCCTCACTGGAACTGCATTTACATGAAGGGAAGTGTGTAATGGGGTGCCCCAGGGCTCTGTTCTGGGCCCTGTGCTCTTCAACATCTTCATCAATGATTTGGATGAGGAGCTATATGGAGAACTCATCAAATTTGCAGACGACACCAAGCTGGCAGGAATAGCCAACACAAGAAGCAACGGATAGAAACTAATTAAAGAGAGAAGCAGCCTAGAACTAAGGAGAAATTTCCTGACAGTTAGAACAATCTATCAGTGGAACAACCTGCCTCCAGAATCTGTGAATGCTCAAACACTGGAAGTTTTTAAGAGACTGGACAGCCATTTGTCTGAAATGGTATAGGGTTTCCTGCCTGAGCAGGGGGTTGGACTAGATGACCTCCAAGATCCCTTCCAACTTTATTATTTTTATTTTTATTTTTATTTTGTTGTTGTTGTTGTTGTTGTTGTTGTTATTATTATTATTATTATTATTATTATTATTATTTGAAAGTCCACAGATGCAATATGTGAAGAAAAGTAAAGATATTTTCTCTCCCTTGTAGCCGTGGATTCAAATATGAGCGCTGATAATTTAATTTTTCTTTACAAATATTCCAGATATGTCTCCAGTAACTCAAGATATCATCAAGGATTGGTAAATAGAGAATTAAGCTATTTGGGAACAATCTTAAGGTACCAAAATGCCCTTATTACCAGGGGCCAACTAAGCAAAGCAATTAACAGAACTGCCTCCCACAACACAGGGAATGACTCAAGCACCTGCCACAATACATACAGTCAAAGGATCCTCAAATAACTAGTATCACAGAATAATATGTCCTTAATTCATCATTTAGACTAAATGAGAATGAACACTGAACAACAAATAACAATAATTTGATATGTTGTTGTTAGTTCCAAAGTCATGTCCGACCCATCACGACCCCATGAACAACATTCCTCCAGGCCTTCCTGTCCTTTACCATCTTCTGGAGTCCATTTAAGCTCACACTTACTGCTTCAGTGACTAGAGATCAAATTGTCAACATACACTGGATCATGGAGAAAGCTAGGGAGTTCCAGAAAAACATCTACTTCTGCTTCATTGACTATGCTAAAGCCTTTGATTGTGTAGATCACAACAAATTGTGGTAAGTTCTTAAAGAGATAGGAGTACCAGACCATCTTATTTGTCTCTTGAGAAACCTATATGCGGGTCAAGAAGCAACAGTGAGAACTGGACACGGAATTACTGATTGGTTCAAAATTGGGAAAGGAGTCCGGCAAGGCTGGATTCTGTTGCCCTGCCTATTTAACTTATATGCAGAGCACATCATGAGAAAGGCAAAGCTAGATAAATCAAAAGTTGGAATTAAGATTGCAGGGAGAAATATCAACAACCTAAAATATGCAGATGATACCATTCTAATGGCAGAAAGTGAAGAGGAACTAAAGAGCCTCTTGATGCAGGTGAAGAAGGAGAGTGCAAAAGTTGGCTTGAAACTCAATATTAAGAAAACCAAGATCATGGCTTCCGGCCCTCTCAATTCCTGGCAAATAGATGGGGAAGAAATGAAGGTAGTGACAGATTTTATCTTCCTGGGCTCCAAGATCACCACAGATGGGGACTGCAGCCAAGAAATTAAAAGACGCTTGCTCCTGGGGAGGAAAGCTATGGCAAATCTAGACAGCACACTAAAAAGTAGAGACATCACCCTGCCAACAAAAGTACGTCTAGACAAGGCCATGATTTTCCCAGTTGCAATGTATGGCTGTGACAGTTGGACCATAAGAAAAGCTGAGCGCCAAAGAATTGAGGCCTTTGAACTATGGTGCTGGAGAAGACTCCTGCGAGTCCCCTGGACTGCAAGGCAATTAAACCGGTCAGTCCTAGAGATCAACCCTGACTGCTCTTTAGAAGGCCAGATCCTGAAGTTGAAACTCAAATACTTTGGCCACCTAATGAGAAGGAAGGACTCACTGGAGAAGAGCCTAATGCTGGGAAAGATTGAGGGCAGTAGAAGAAGGGGACGACAGAGAGAATGTGATATGATTCCTCAATAAAATTTCTAACACAATATTTGTTTCGGAAGTAGAAGTGAATTTCTATTGATGATCGCAACTTCAATGACCATAAACCAATGTTAATTCCAAAAACAGTAGTGAACAGTACTTCAAATAAATAATTCAGTCTGCTTTCAAATTCTCCAGTGGCAAAGTCTACAAATATAAAGATCACAGGATATTGCTATTTTTCTTTCTTATCATCAGTGGAAATTTGTTTAAAAAGAATGGTCCATGCTAGTTAGTTTCTTCAAAAGGTATCACAAGAGTATGATTTCAGTCAAGATGACTCCATCAATATTATGTAACATATGACATAGCATACTTTTTTGTTTGTTTGGGTTTGTTTGTTTTGCAATATAACAGTAAATGTATGTTGGCAGGATAAGAAACATCTGAAGTGGGAGGTCCCTATAATTTTAAAGGGTTATATTACTTTTTATTTCTTATTCAGTGTTCCAAGCAAACAAGAATGTTTCATGTTGAAGTAGTTAGTACAGTAAAAGGTCTGGTGAAGTGAATGTATTTCTTATAGTAATTGCCAAAAGAACTACTTGGCTGTAGATCATCTGCTGAAATACACACATTCTTTTTATACTAGAGTAAATTTTTATTATAATTACACTGGTATCATCCAATTTTAAAAGTGTTGTACAACTCAGCATAATTGCTAGGTTGCTTACTAGCCAATTAAGAATAAGCAGTACATTGGGTTGAAGGCCACTTTAGTTAAATTGCCTTTTTCTAACCGTCATCAATCATTTCCTCTTTGAATTTAGTTGGTAAAATATTTTTCTCTTTTACTTAGAAAAACATGGCTTCCACTCAGATATTACATCTATGTCATCAGAGTCATAATTTGGAATGGAATTGCTCTGGAAGTCAGTTCATATAATACATTTGTGTGAGTGGACATTCACTGAGTTTGCACTTAAGTGGTTCAGGTTTAGCAAAGAAAACTTTATTTTTCTAAGATGAAGCAACTCCTTTCAGTTTGTCTATTGTGAAACAACTAGTGCCACAAAGAGTGAGTCACAGCTTTTTTTTTTAGCATTCTTGAAGTGATAAACAAGGATTTGTTAAAAGCAGTTCATTTTCTCCCTGGTCAGACAGTAAAGAAGAACTATTATATATGGACTGCAAAGCTCCAGACAATCTCTCTCTCTCTTACAAAAAATCATATCTTATTGCTCCTTCTACTAGTTGTCCAGTTTTCTGCAAAGTCAGGTCTCATTCCCCAATTAATTATTAATTATTCCTTGTGAGAATATGCTACAATGTCAGGATTTTAACATCTTCCAGATGTTTGCACTACAACTAGCTTTATTCTTTGTCACTGGTCAAAAGATGGACATGGTAATTTGAATTTTAAATTATCTGAAAAGCAGATTGTTGCTCAGTTATACAGGAAGAGTTGACGTTCTTAATTAGTTCCAGGTTTATTACAGGGTTATTGCTATTTTTATGATGCATGGTGCATGATATGGTTGATATGAATTACTTGCCCTAAGAAATGAGCTAAAACACATACACAGTCACTTACAAAAGTTCTGTAACTATTGGATAAATTATGACTGATGTCAGTCTGACTTCCTTTGAATGTCTTTGCTGTATCTTTCAGCTGTAAGCCAGATACTTTTCTGCATACACCTGAATTGTTTACATGATGCCCATAGGAGATGAAACTATGGAAGTTTACATAAAACATTTTAGTATATTCTTTATATATATTGAGACTGCAATTTCACAACTTCTGAGAAAATGTGAACAAAGACTGGAAACTGTGGAGGAGATAAAAAAAAAAGGTGAGATGATGGCCATGACCACATAATCAAAACCCCAATATGTGCACAATTCATATAAAAGAGAGGTTGGGTTCAAATATACGTAGAGGCTATCATCGTAATTTCCCCCCCTCCTGCAGATGACTTGCAATGTTGATGAAATCAAATGAAATAAATTTGTAGGACACTGTTGTATAAGGAGCTTTCACTTTATAGTACAGTACAGAGAAAACAATCCCAGGGAATTTTTACTTTATCTTACAACAGAACTATAGAATATCAGGAGAAATATTTAAGAATCAGCCAAAATGTAGTATTTTTTTTTCTTAAAGCAGAATTTTATTAACATGCTCAGTTGTCCAAAGCCCACTTAATTATTACTAGAGCACGTAGAATACATTTGTATGCACTACAACTCTTCCATTTTTTCTTTTTGAGAACCAAATCTAATTCCTGAATGTCATGTAATGAATTATGTTGAAAAAGTTACCTGCCTCCAAGCTGTTTTAGGTTTTCAAATTATTTTTTAACTGTTTTTCTTGCTTTTCAAAAGGCAAGAAACATGCTACATTTTTAGTAATACATTTTTTACAAATACTTCAAAAATTATTAGATAAGCTTGTGTTATTATATATTTCATGGAGGAAACAGAATAAATAAACTGATTTATCTGTGTTTAGGGTATAATAAAATGCTTAATTCTATAGAATGTTTGAGATAACCAGATACACACTTAATACATTACATGGGGAAAAATGCAATTTAGAAAAAAACAAATGAGATATTAAAAACTTGCTTGCTTGCATTGTGTTAATACAAGCACCAATATAAACATTAACCTTATGTATTCAAGTATATCCAGTTGTAGATAATCATTGGGAAGCTGGAGTGTGCTGATGTTTAAACCCTCCGATCATTCAATTATTCTATGCAATGTTTCATAATGATTCATTTTACCTAACACATCTTTAATTATGCCCTTCTTTAAAACCTGTTTTGTTAATTACCTTTGTGTTTCTCACCAGATAAAGAACTATTAACTTTTTAACTTTAAATTTCCAAAAATACAGAGCCAATGATTATTTGGTTGCTTCTTCTTTCTAGAAAGATTAGAAGAATTCTTGGTGCAACTTAAAATCACTTCTAATGCAGATTTCATTTTAAATATCTACAAAATATTCCATTATTCCATCTGTATTGTAACTTAGTTCAAATTCAGCTTAAATACTAGCCATTTTTATACTCTCAGTTGAAGGTATACTAAAGGTATAGTCTTAATATGCATTTTTGGATTTGGATTTGTCTCAGTCAACACGGTACTGCTTACTTATTATTAAATTAGACATTATTTAAATATGCTGTATAGTAATATGAATTTGCTTTATATTAATACAGACTATTTGCTTGGCTATCAACATCATTTAGCCTGACTGCCTGTTGCTGCTCAGAATCATGGCACTGAATCAAGAGTTTTGGTATCCTAAGATGTTTCTCCATTCCGCTATGTACCTGGAGATAAGCTCAAATAGTCTTCTCAATAGGGTATCTCCAGATGTAATGGACCCCAGCTCATATTCCTCACTTTTTTTGTTTATTAAATTTATATATCAGCCATTTAACTACTCTGGGCAGCTTATACTATAATAAAAACACAAATATAAACACACTTTTAAAAACACTATAATTAACACAAATTAAATAAAACAAGGAACCAAGTTTATAAGTATTATGAAAGGGAAAATCTTCTCTCTTGCCTATTAGCCACCTGGCCAAGAGGATAGGGGTAGATATCACCTCTGGGGGAAAGATGCTTCAAAGGACAGGGGCCAACACAAAAAGACTCTGCTTCTCATCAAATTTGCGGATGACACCAAGCTGGCAGGAATAGCCAACACTCCAGAAGATAAGCTTAAGATACAGGAGGATCTGGACAGACTTGAACACTGGGCACTATCTAACAAAATGAAATTCAATAGTGAAAAAAGCAAGGTTCTACATTTAGACAAGAAAAACCAAATGTACAGGTATAGTATAGGGGCTACCTTGCTCAATAGTAGCAACTGTGAGAGGGATCTTGGAGTCCTAGTGGACAATCACTTAAATATGAGCCAGCAGTGTGCTGCAGCTGCCAAAAAAGCCAACTCAGTTCTGGACTGCATTAACAAAGGGATAGAATCAAGATCACATGAAGTATTAATACCACTTTACAATGTCTTGGTAATACTGCATCCAGTTTTGGTCACCACGATGTAAAAAAGATGCTGAGACTCTAGAAAGAGTACAGAGAAAAGCAACAAAGATAGTTGGCCAAAAGATGATTAGGGGACTGGAGGCTAAAACATATAAGGAACGGTTGCTGGGAATTGGGTATGTCTAGTTTAACGAAGAGAAGGATGAGAGGGGACATGATAGCAGTGTTCCAATATCTCAGGGGCTGCCACAAAGAAGAGGGAGTCAAGCTATTCTCCAAAGTGCCTGAGGGCAGGACAAGAAGCAACGGATGGAAACTAATCAAGGAGAGAAGCAACCTAGAACTAAGGAGAAACTTCCTGACAGTTAGAACAATTAACCAATGGAACAACCTGCCTCCAGAAGCGGTGAATGCTCCAACACTGGAAGTTTTTAAGAGACTGGACAGCTATTTGTCTGAAATGGTGTAGGGTTTCCTGCCTGAGCAAGAGGTTGGACTAGATGACCTCCAAGGTCCCTTCCAACTTTATTATTATTATTATTATTATTATTATTATTATTATTATTATTATTATTATTATTATTATTATTATTATTATTATTATTATTATTATTATTATTATACCCTGCCAGCTAAAATTCCTTGATCCATGGCATGTCCCTTATACTGGCATAAATGGGGCAGGCCAAACCTGGTCAAGACGGTTCCTCAAGTAATTTAATTTCATGTCTGCTCTACAAACATACCTAGAGAGATAAACTAGTATGACACTGCAGGATGATAATTGATGTTGAGCTCAAAGAAATGTGCAAATTATTTGGAGTTGTAATAGTTTATTTTTGGGTTTTTTTTTCTTTTTTCCTTTTTCTTTTAAATACTGTATGTCCAGACATAAAATGTTAAAATTGGAGATAAACACCCTGAAAGACAACCTGTGACTTAATTTTATGTAGTAGCTGTATTATAAATTGGTTGCAGGGTTTTTAACATTATTTATATAAAGTTTTTGTGACCAGATAAAATATTTAATAAGCTATTTCTACTAAAAAATTCATCTTTCAACTATTTCTATTCCTGGGGTTTTATTATAGAGTTTGTGGAATGTAAATACTTCCCATTTCTTCTCAACTTTTCTTTGATGATACGAAAAGAGCAATTTGGAAGTAAAAGGCCCTAAAATGTTTGGCCTCAGCAGGAAATTACCATAATCAAAGGTTTTCTTTTCTTTTCAGTCATCTCTGTCCAGGATATAGAATTATCCTACCTCCAACCTTTTGAAGGCCTGCCTTCATCAACAATCAAAGCCACGGGTAGAAAATATACACAATTTGACTGCCAGAAAAAACATTAGAAATTGTATTAAAAATATAAAGTTCTTCATAATAGTTGGCCAAAATTGGCTAGTTTACTCAAAATAATAATATCTGGGTAACCACCTTACTCCAGAGGTCCCCAACCTTTTGGGCAGCAATGACCGGTTATGTGGAGAGAGCTTTTTCTGCGGACTGGAGAGGGGGCATGGTTTTGTGTGCTGTCTGCATCCTGTGGATGGGGCTTTCCTTGCTTGTGCAGACCGGCTGGTGGCACGCCATGGCCTGGTACTGGTCCATGGACCAGGGGTTGGGGACCCCTGTCTTACTCCATTTGGAACTAATTCTCCCTACTCATTCTAGAGAAAAGGGCCAAATTTTGGACCTGGCAGAATCAAGGAGAAGAGCCTTTTTTGCTATGGCTCCTGCCCTGAGTAATGTTCTCCCATTAGAGGTGATAATTAGCTCCAATTTCTGGCCTTTCAGAAGAACCTAAAAAGTTGGCTCTGCTACTTGGCCTGCGGTCCAACAGAAGTCTGCCACATTGTTCCAAGCAACTTTATTTTTAGTGATTCAAGAGGGAAGAAGAACCAGGGATGCTCTAGTCTATTGTAGCAATAATGGTATCACATTTCAGCCAATGTCAGTTACATAAACCAACAAAAAATATTTCCTAGCATTGCAATTTTGAAAGGAGGCCCTCTTCAATTTGATTCTTACATCATCTTGATTTTTAATTTTATTTTTTTAACTTTTTATTCTAATTGTAATTGCTTTTTTTAGCATTTTAATTTTTACTATATTATAAGCCACCCAGAGCCTCTGTATTAGTGAGATGGATGGCATAAAAATTCAATAAATATATAATAATTTAAACTTTCAAAGTATTGCAAATAACATTTCTATTAAGAAAATTTATTATTATTTTATAGAAAGACTGGTGCTATAAAATCATATTACTATTTTATAATATAACTATCATATCTATTTTTTCAATGTATTCTAATCATAAAAAAAGTAAAATGTTATCTTAAATTCCTTAGAAACAAAAGCAAAAAAACATATGCTTCCAAAAAGGAGAAGGAAAATCCTACATAAACTTAAAAAAAAAATCACCTAGCAATAGCAGTTAGACTGATATACTGCCCCATAATGCTTTGCAGCAAGGGTCCCCAACCCCCAGTGCTTTTTTTGTAAAAAAAAAAAAAAAAAAAAAAAA
>NW_015386417.1:242557-257776 GCF_001527695.2 Protobothrops mucrosquamatus
GCCAGGAGGGGCACGGATCCAGTAAGCATGTGGTTGCATTCAGCCTCCCCAGAATCCTGTCCACGTCCTCGGGAGCCACAGAGTCAAACTCATCCCATATAACAGTCTCAAGACTTGCTCCTGTCTCCTCCCCCGGGGCCACCCAGTCAGAGTCAAGACCTTCTCGAATCCGAGCGACTTTGTCATGCAGATATTGAGCGGTCTACATCAGATATTGAGCGGATATTGAGCGGTCTACATCAGCCTATTCAGTGGTGGGATTCAAATATGTGAACAACCAGTTCTTTGTGTGGATGCCACTTCCGGAAGTCCATTCAGGGCCTGGGCAACAAAAAATTAACTACCAGTTCTGCCGAAGTGGTGTGAATCGGCTGAATCCCACCACTGAGCCTATTGCCCCCAACAATCTGGGTCCTCATTTTACTGATCTCAGAAGGATGGAAGGCTGAGTCAATTTTGAGCCGGTCAGGATTGAACTGCTGGCAGTGGAATGAAGAGCCAGCCTGCAATGCTGCATTCTAATTACTGCGCCACCAGAACTCCTAGTTTATTTATAAAATTTACAAAATTTATAAAATTTATTTATAAAATTTATAAAATTTATTTATAAAATTTATAAAATTTATAAAATTTATTTATAAAATTTATTTATAAAATTTATTTATAAAATTTATTTATAAAATTTATTTATACAATTTATTTATAAAATTTATTTATAAAATGTATTGGCTGCCCATCTTACCATAGGGTAATTCTAGGCAGCTTACAGTTACACAAAATCTAAAACCAACCTCACATCAGGGACAAGATGTTCCAGAGGGCAGGAGCAGCAGCAGAGAAGCCCCCCTCTTGGACCCCTCCAGCCAAATTTTCAGGCTGACAGGACCCACAGCTTGCCTCCTCTGCCAGCATGAGTGAAATGGGCCAATCCCAGTGGGGTGAGACAGTTCAAGTAACCTGGACCCATGCCATGAAGCTGATCACCAACACCTTGAATTGCACCCAGAAGCAGACTGGTAACCGGTAACCAGTCCAGCTCACAGAGATATGCCATTCTTGGGGCCTTCAAAACTACCCACACCACTGCACTCTACACCAGCTGTAGTTTCTGAAAGGTCTTCAAGGGTAGCCCATGTAAAGTGCATTACGGTAGTCCACTCATGGAAGTCTGAGCACCGGGAATCCTTCATTCTATAATAATAATAATAATAATAATAATAATAATAATAATAATAATAATAATAATAATAATAATAATAATAATAATAATAATAATAATAATAATAATAAAAAAAAGTTGGAAGGACCTTGGAGGTCATCTTGCCCAACCCCCTGCTCAGGCAGGAAACCCTATACCATTTCGGACAAATGGCTGTCCAGTCTCTTCTTAAAAACTTCCAGTGTTGGAGCATTCACCGCTTCTGGAGGCAGGTTGTTCCACTGGTTAATTTTTCTAATTGTCAGGAAGTTTCTCCTTAGTTCTAGGTTGCTTCTCTCCTTGATTAGTTTCCATCTGTTACTTCTTGTCCTGCCTTCATGCTTCACATAGCAGAACTACACTGAAAGTCCGGCACAGTCACTAAATGCTTTGCATAGTGACTGCATTGTTTGGCAATGAAGTTATCAATCCCAATTGTGATTATTAAGTGAGGACTACCTATACTGCTATTCAGCCTTTCTAAATAGTTTCATTTGTAGATTTTTGGGGAAATTTTTTACAATAATGGATTTATTATTCTAAGTCAGCAATTATTATTTATGTCATGTTCTAAGTTTTAAAAGTCTTAGAGCAACACCCTATGACATACATAATAATAAATGCTGATTGAGAATAATAAGTCCATAATTAGTCCATGTTTTCCAGAAAAATATATTTCTTCCCATCTTCAGCTATAATAATTATTCAACATATCATGTATTCATTTAAAAAATCAGATTTAAATTTTCTACTCAATAAGGACCATTTATGTCTAAATGCTTTCAATGCTGGAAAAATAATTAAATACTTACTATAATTAATGTCCAACATTTGTCAGAATTGCAAGTATATTACATAAGAGCTTCAGATTGAGCCCATAATGGTACATATTCAGTATTATTATGTTTCAATAAATGCTTGAACTTAACAAGTTAGCCCCAAATATGGTTGGAACTCAGGAAAATTAAAACCAGCATCTTCATATGAAAGACACAATTTTTAGAGCATTAATTCTTTCCCCACAGACTTAAAGATATCTTACTTTAGTATCCTCTGTCACCAGGAATATGGATTTTGAAACTTTCTTATTATCAACTAAATGGATATTTTCCTGAAGGGAAAAGAAACTTAAAGAAGAAAACCGATTAAGGATAATCAGTGGCCACAGAATGTTATCTCTGTCTCCAACTTGAGGAAGATTGGAACGGAATGTCATATAAAATAATTCCAAGGACAGATGGATGGTATCTTTAGCAAAAGTACCTCTACAATATTTTATTGCATATTCCCAAAAATAAATATTTCTATTTATTATAAAATTTAAAACTAGAATATTACCTCACTACATAAGTAAGAAGGAGTTAAATTAAATTTACATCTCTCCTGCTTAGTTTATAATTTTGTCCCAATATCTGGATGAAATCCATATATTTTCATAAAACTTCACACCAAATATTTGAACAATAGTTCAAGTATCTGTGTGGTTGACACTGCACAGTTAGACATAGGAAGAGACCATAGATGTGAAGTCTTGAAAGACAAATAAAGGAAACATATTTTTCAGATTTATGAATGCAAACTTTAATCAGCTTAGCTTACTTGGAAAATATAGATTTTTTTATTTAGCAGTACCAGTTTATGAGCTATCAGGATTAAGAAAATCCTATTACCGTTTCATCTCCAATAGTTAAATAAGCTTTCTGCGTGGTATTAGTATGATAAATATGACTTTATTTCAATGGACCTCAATCTGATTCTTCTTTTCCATGGTTGTACAAGTGTATTTCCTGAGATACTCTGATGAGATATGCCGTTAGATCAAATGATGTCAATCAGCAGATATTATATTATCAAATAGATGAGAATACAGATAAATGATCGAGACAAAACATCTTCAGCATATTAATTTGCCTTTCTGTGACATATCAGATTTGCCCATAAGATATACCCAATTTGCCAATAAGAGATTCTCATACTTTTCTACTTTTATTTACTTATGTCTAAAATACTGAATGAATAAGCTTATGCTTTTCTCTAAGAGGATGCTGGAAGAATTAATTAGCTAATAATGAAGAAAAAACCAGTGTATAACTAGCATAATCATCATTATTAAGATATCTCTTGAGGCTACTTCAGTAAACTTCAGTTAACATATTTTAGTGAGTGAAAATGAAACAAAATGAAAAAAGGTATATTGCATTGTTCAGGCCCTGGTTTTACAGGTACTTGGAAGAAATACCAATTAAATCTCTATTTTTTGAAGACATACAGATACATGCACACATATTTTGAGCCATAGTAGAATTATAATTGGGGAGTTGAGGAGGGAGACAAGAATGAATTTTGCTTTGAAGAACCATCTGTCAAAACATTTTCAGAGAAAGAATATTATCAACTTCTAATTCGCTTATAATTAAAAGCATAATTTATATGCTTCTCTTGTACATGAACGCCCATAATGAATGAGTCCACATATTGAATCAAAGCAGGAAATTCTCTCTGGAATATATTTACATGTTTGACAAATAACTCAGCAGGGTACCAAATGCTATCTCGTGATTAATCGTGTTGTACCCTTTGAAACAGTTTTGATTAGTCTTGCAAACTTTCTTTTCTATGAACCATGAACACAGAAATGAAATGTTCTTTTGATGAAAGCCTCGATATTTCACAGTGTCCTGTACCATGCTAGTAAAGATGAGGTAGTATTAGTATTTAGCTTTTCAAAAGAGAGACATCATCACTTTAGTGATCCCATTTTGATGAGACCTGAAAGCTTTCATATTTACTGCAAACTATTAATATGTAAAATTAGATATGTTTATTCAGATTAAATTGCATTTAGCCTTGTTCCCCCTTAGATGGCTGCTAAGCCCCATTTGGATGAAGGCCCAGAAAAAAGACAGATTCAAAAGCTGAATGCCTTGGAAACAAGATTGAGGTATTGGGGAACAAAGTCACCAATTTGATGATTGTCCACACCTTTCATGGCAAATACTGGAAAATATCATGAACATATTTCCAAATTCCAATTGAATCCACTTGCTCAAAAATATGGGACCCCTACCTTTAAGTGATGGGCCTGTTCTAGCTAAAATATTCAGAATAGAATAGAATAGAATAGAATAGAATAGAATAGAATAGAATAGAATAGAATAGAATAGAGCTGGAAGGGATCTTGGAAGTCTTCTAGTCCAGTCTCCTGCTCAAGCAGGAGAACCTATACCATCTCAGACCAAGTGACTGTCTAGCCTCTTCTTAAAAACATCCAGTGATGGAGCACCCATGATTTCTGGAGGCAAGCTGTTCCACTGGTTAATTGTCCTCATTGTCAAGAAGTCTCTCCTTAATTCCAGGTTGGTCAGTTTCCAACCATTGTTTCTTGTCCTGACCTCTTGTTTTCTGAAATGGTAGATGGAAAGGAAAGACATCTAAGATGAGCAACTAAGATGATCAAAGCTCATCTTAGATGTCTCTCCTTTCCATCTACCATTTCAGAAAACAAGTCTATGCCTCGAACTGGCAACGTCTCTTCCAAGTTTTAATTGCCATTGTCCTCTAAGCTAGAAATGCTTGATTAGACTCCTTTTAATTGAAGCAATCTAGAACTAAGGAGAAACTTCCTGACAGTTAGAGCAATTAACCAGTGGAACAACCTGCCCCCAGAAGCGGTGAATGCTCGAACACTGGAAGTTTTTAAGAAGAGACTGGACAGCCATTTGTCTGAAATGGTATAGGGTTTCCTGCCTGAGCAGGGGATTGGACTAGATGACCTCCAAGGTCCCTTCCAACTTTTTTTTTTTTTTATTATTATTATTATTATTATTATTATTATTATTATTATTATTATTATTATTATTATTATTATTATTATTTCTTCTCTTAGAAAGCCCAGTTAATATCCCCCATTACCATTCCACACACCAACCCATAGATTAAAATCAGTTGGGAAGATCCTGCATATGACCTCTCCCAGTAGGTCTGGCTCACAGCACAAGGGTTTTCTTGGTGGGCACTGTTACCCATCGTAATCACAGGGTACTTTGGGAACCTTTCCTTTACAAAGGTGGCAATTGACACAGAAGAACAAGACAGTGGAGGCTTTCATGCTTTTTTCAATTTACAGTGCAACAAATATTTACAGCACAGTCTGGGTGTTTATCTGGTGTTAGGTTTTCTCCTAAGTTTCCTTATCTCTCCTAATAGCGGCTTTCTCTTTTTTTTCTCCCCTTTTCCTCCATTTTTCTCCCTCATTTCTGGACTTAACAAGAAAGAGGATGAAAAGAAAGGGATGGGCTGAATGTTATTGTAGTTTGCTCAGCATAGCTTGACTTTCTCCGGGATCGGCTCACCTGAACACCTCTGCTTCTCCCTTGGGGAAGAATCTCTGTCAGGGTCTTCTGCTCAGTCCTTTCTCAGAGATCAGGCTTAGCTAGCTGGGTCCTTGGGTAGATATAGATTTTGTGGGTCTTCCCTTCTTCCAAGGAAGCCATCCTTGAACCTTTCCTTTGCCTTCTTGACCAATAGCTGACAACTGCTTCACAGTCAACTTTTCTCTACATTCTTTTTCTCCAGCCATTCCATTTGTATAGACTTATCCCCTCTCCTTTTCTTTCCTTACCTCTCCTCTCACCTGTCCTACCCTACCCTATCCTCTCTTTCCAGTTTTAGGTCAATTTGGCAACATGTTCCTAGCAGCTGAGGAAGTGTGTGTCCAACATCTGTATATCAGACTGAAGCAATGGGACTGCTATCTCAACATCTTATCTCACCAGTCCTGGGTAGCTTAATTGCTATTCAAGGCCAGAACGCACTGGCTTGTTTCCTTTTATTTCTTCCATTGGTTGGCTCATGCCAGTAGCACAGCAGTGAGACCAGACCACTAAAAATCCATACACCACAGAAAACATGCCACTTATCAAACTTTTTTTGATCCCCTCATTGTCTTGTGTTTAATAACAATTGAAGACCTGTTTTTATTATTCTTTTTATTCACTGCGCTCTGTTCCCTTGGAAGAAAGGAGTAGAAGGGAATCATTCTGCTAAATATTTTATTTCATTTTTAATCCATAATAGTTAAAATATAAAAATATCAGTGAAGACATAACAAACCAAATTTAAAAGTGAGAGTCAGCTATTTTGATACCTTCGTGCTGCATTCTTATAACTCAGGTATCATTGCCATAAATATTCTACCCTTTAAGATAGCCAAGAAAAAGTTATATGCTGTGCTTTTTTGGTATTTAAAAATGAATGAAAACTCTATTAATAATTGAATGCATGGTTACTTGGGACTCAATTATTAATGCTCAGTAATTTTCTCATACCTTTAAAAATATGTACATCAGTGTTAACACAATGGCCATTCTGTACACACTGGGAATTGATCTTCTCTGTTAACCTGAACAGATCCTGGGTGGGAGGTCTTTGAGCATTTTATACCCTTGATAAAAAATTAATAATTTCTTCATTGCTTTATAGTACCAGAATGCCATCTAGAGGTAATCTAACAAAGAAATTCTTATTCTGTATCAGGCAGAAGATTAAAATGATCACATTCTCAAGGTCCTGCATAAATTATGAAGAAGGAAAGAAAGGTTTAAGGTTTAGGACCATATTTATGATCTGCAATTTTCTCTTTGCAAAATAACCATTATTCGAGGATGTCTGAAAAATTAAATCCAATGCAAAGAAACTAAATTAATCTTCCAAGCGGAATGTAGCTGCCCAAATGTTATGCTTTCTGTTAAAATGTAGTTCTAGATTTAAAATAAATGCATAAATGAAATATATATGAAAAGATACCATTTGCAAAAGATCTCTTTATAATATGCTATCTATGCATGCTTAATCCCTTAATTCATCCCATAATCAGGGGTTATGAAAATATGTCAGAAATTTGTCTAGACCAAGTTCACGTTCCTCATTCTGCTGTTATTCCAATCTTGACTCCAAAGCAGGAACCATCAGAAATATATTCATTTTGTTCATATTTTTTCTCCATAGATAATTTGAGAGAGGGGACGTAGTAGTTGTATGTTAGTTGAATGTTAGTGCGTATTAAACCAATGTAATCTCACATACAAAAATTATTCTGGGTAACTTAGAAGTGAAAGAATTAAAACCATATCACATTTTTTTTAAAAAAAAAGTAGTCATAAATAACAAAAATATAATACAAAAACATAAAGAAATAAACAAAAGAACCCCAAGATAGAGAGGGACAACCAACATTCAATCTCATCCAACCACTTTGTAGGCTCACCATGGGATCTCCAGGACTGAGTGAAGAACTACAATTTCAACGCTTTTGGGAAAGCTAACAGATGGAGCTAACTCATCATTCAGGAAAAATGATATGCCAGGGGGTGGGGGCTACTGCAGAAAAGATACATCATCTGAGTCCTACCAGATGGAACTGTTTTGATGTCAACCATAGCAATAGCAATAGCACTTAGACTTATATACCAGTACCACTTCACAATGCTTTACAGCCCTCTCTAAGCAGTTTACAGAGTCAGCATATTGCCCCCAACATTCTGGGTCCCCATTTTACCAACCTCGGAAAGATGGAAGGCTGAGTCAACCTTGAACTGGTCAGGATCAGCCGACAACAGAATTAGCCTGTAATGCTACATTCTAACCACTCTTACCACTTTACCTCTTCTTTGGACCTAACAAAAAAGATAGCAGTAATTGGGAATAGGTGGTCCTTCAAATAACTTGGTTACATGCCACGTGGGACTCTAAAGATCAAAAACAACATCTTGAACCATACCCACAAGCAAAGCAGCAGCCAATGCAGCTCATGGAACAGAGGCTTTGCAGATTTAGAAATTTCTCTCCAGCCTCAGCAGGTACTTAATAACATAATACAACATCACTTTTGGGACACCTCATTGCTGCAAAGTCATCTCTGTTATCTAGTCCTTATTTACCTTATAAATCTTTTGGACTCTTGACTCTCAAAACAATCTCTGGGTGCTTCCTTGCATTGTTCCTGTTTGGAGTCTATTGCTATCTTGGTTTTTGTCTTACGAACTTGTCCGCTGTATTGACCTCTGCATTTTATTGCTAGTTCAGCCATAAATCTGACACTGAAAAGTACAGTGCTTAAAAGTCCTGATCCTAAAGTATGTGTATATATTTCTAGTAAGCAGCAGAATTTATCATTCTTATTGTGAAATCTGACTTTGCCTGATGCTTTATTCCTTGTTAGGAAATTTGAATTTGACCTTCTCGTACATTGCTGTGTTTAGAAACTGTGTAGTCTCTTGGTCTAGCTGGATACTTCCCAAAGGATTTCTATTCTGTAGCATTAGCATTCTGAAGTAGGACACAGCTTGGGGAACCAGCTGGCAGTCATCCAAGGTACATATTCTAGAACTTGCCTGTTCCATTAGCTGATTCCATGGTGGCCAAGCCAAGCTCAGGGACTGAACAACATTTGTGTGCTACAGGTGATGCCATTAATTCATGACCTTTCATTGTAGACAAGGGAATACAGAAGGCCTTTGTGTTTACAGCACATAAGCAATGGGTAGCATAATTAGCGGTCTTGGAAATAATTGTTTTGTGTTGAGAATAGTATAGCACAAGTAGAGAGATTATACAGTTATCTATTTTAGATCTATTTGCTTTTTGTTTGGCTGACCTCTGTTCCAATAGAATGATTAATAATTAGCAACATATAGGAATGAATTAAATGTCAAAAATATAATTAAAAGACATGTATCTGTACAGTGCGCATTTTAACAAATTTCTCTAACATTGTTATAATCTAATCAAAATGTAAAAAGAAAACACAATTATTAATACCGTACGTATACTGATTCTGTGATATAGTAGTTAATTTATTAGATTAAGTAGGTGTAGACCTTCCTGAAAGAACTATACATCTTTGCTGGTGACATAGAAGTTAACAGTTCATAGATTATTCCTTTCTCCTATGATGCCAACAGTTATAAAACTCTGCAGGCTTTGATTTGGCAACCGTAACGGTTTCATTGCTGAATATAGTTTAGGGCTGGGATCATGAAAAATGTTGCTGCCACATACACACAACCACGTGATCAACCAAAGCAGGGTTTTACTGCTTGCATTCACAAAGGTGAATAATTCTCATTGCCTGCAACACATTATTTGTCTCTCTTATTTCAACTGTAAATAAATGGACTATGTGTGAGAGTCCTGGAAGTTAAACAATTATCACACAGTGTAAGTAGAAGACTTTCCACCAAAATTGAGTTCCTGAAAAATGAAGTGAGGGCTTCATTAGTAAACTGGTTACTAATAATTGCTTAATTAAGCACTGTTGACTGTGTACATCCTTGTCAAAGCTGAAACACACAGTTTATTGGAGGTGGGTCTTTGTAATATTTTTGGGACAATTTGATTTGTTCTGAAACCAATGGAGTATTCTTCATACCTGCTTAGAGGGTTGAATGGGGATTCTGCTTCCCATGCCCCACCACCACCACCACCACACACACACACACACACCCCATTATAATTTAATATGGAATCATCAAATAGGCCTGTGTGATGGATATGATTCATCATATATTTTTCTTACCTATACTTCTGTGATGAGTCTCAAAGATCCTCCTTGTGCTCGGTGTATGCAAATATTTTATGTGAGTTAACTGAGTTGATAACATACTGTAACAAATAACTAAAGCTTAAGACAAACAGACCTCTAAATTGCAGTTGATCCCCACTTTAGACTCACTTTATTTTTGCATTTTGAATCTAACTGGCTCTCCAAAAACTCTCGAATCTTACTACCTTGGAATTATGTGGCCCATCTGCTGCTGGACATGACCTGGCTATCATACAATGTAAGCAATATGGCTGGAGATACATATTCTACTCACTCCATTGAAAAACCAATCTGTCATTTCAGTAAAGATTAAAGTTACATTCAAACAAGGTCCCTCATGTCTGTGGGAACATAGATTTCTTTGGGGACTCTGCCTAGCAAGCTCCCAATTCTGTCCATAGCTCTGCCCTTTAGAATAAAATACTTTATGTCCTAACGTGCAGCTATTTATTTGTTGATTAGATTTTGATTCTGCCTTTATTACTTTATAAGAAGGTGGTGGATTTTCATAGTGCTCTTTCCTCCTCTTATTTTTTGAACAACAGCCCTCCTGTGAGAAGGGTTGAGCTGAGGGTGAGTGACTAGCCCAAGGTCACCGAGCTGGCTTTCATGTCCAAGGAACTCTCCTGGTTTCTAGGTTAGCAGCTTAACCATTATACCAAACTTTAATTAACAATAAAGACTCTTTAATGCCTTTAAAGCAGAATAATGCAAGGCCGTGAAGCATTTGTCCATGAATGTTTGATGGAATCTTTTAGCCAACACATTTCAATACGAGATGAGCTAGAACTTTCTGCTCCAAATTCAGAAATCTTATCCCATTGGGCATGGTTTGCCTGGGCAACAATAATACGAATTGTTGCAAGACATTCAATTGGCCTCTGTGTAGACAGGATCCAAAGTAAAATAATAATAATAATAATAATAATAATAATAATAATAATAATAATAATAATAATAATAATAATAATAATAATAATAATAATAATAATAATAATAATAATAATAATAATAATAATAGAGTTGGATGGGACCTTGGAGTTCTTCTAGTCCAACCCCCTGCTCAGGCAGGAAACCCTATACCATTTCAGACAAATGGTTGTCCAGTGTCTTCTTAAAAACTTCCAGTGTTGGAGCATTCACCCCTTCTGGAGGCAGGTTGTTCCTTCAGGACAAGATAAATAAAAATAGATATGTTCAAAAATGTATCAGCAGTGAGATCAGTTGTATCTTATACAACATATACCTCATTCAATGTATAGGAAACATTATCAGTCAGAGCTTAAAGTTTGGTAATAACAGGAAATGTTTCCTAATACTTTCAAAACACTTATGCTTAAGAGTTATAAATGACAAGATAGTAACTGAGTAACGGAATTTGTTCCGTAATATTAGTCTCGGAAGCCTGTTATTGTCGTAAGCTTACTTCCAGTATTAAAGACTTGTATATTTTATGCACCACTAACACTACCTTGCCTACCAGCATCTTAACATGTTGTAAAAAGAGAAATATGAATACAAACTATAGCCACATTTTTCCACAGCTTATGGACTTTCATCAGTTTTATGCATCAAAGTTAAGATATTCTTTCAAAAACACTATAATACAGCAAAAACTCCAATAACACTTAAGAATTTAAGTCTAAGGTTTAATGAGCCAAGTCAACATGTTTTTAAAATGCACTTTTCTTGAATCCTTAAAAAAACGCTTTTCCTGTTTTTCTCTTCATATATTTTTTTCTGATTTTTTTCATATTACTGCATTTCCTTATATTCACTCTCATGGCACACCTAGGACAAAAAGACAGGGTTGCAGTAGAAGATCCAGATGGTAGCCAAGCTACCAGCCAGATTTCACCTGCTACACCTATAGCTGCAAATAAGAATACTAAAAAGAAATACAGAATTTTGCTAAATTTCTCCTTCTGCTCCCTGAGAAATTCAGTGAAATGATCTGATCCTCATCTTTCCTTCCCTCAATTTCTCTGCTGTACAGTGGACAATTTTGACAGATTACTTGCATACAATTCAAGATCGTCTGAAAGGTGCTTTTCCAAAAGGCAACTCATCTTTGTTTTTTTCTTGAAGATGTTTTGCTTCTCATCCAAGAAGCTTTTTCAGTTCTGACTAAATGGTGGAGGATGGAAGAATTTAACATCTTCAAAGAAAAACAAAGTCCAGTTGCCTTTTGAAAAAGCACCTTTGGGACAATCGTGACCTCTACAGAATCTCTATAGACAGTTCAAGGTCATTTATTTTTTAAAATAGATTTAATTTCACCAATTAATTATCTAAATTATTTCAGGAAATCTGGACTTGATTTGTTGTTTTCTAGTTCCTTTGTAAGATTTTAGCTCTCACCAGATGTTCTTTGGGGGAAAAAAAACAGTTACGGGAAATAAAACAGAAACATGCCTTCAGAGTCTAGAGCAGCCAGGACACATTGTACTGGACATAACTCATCTTTATATTCCTAGCATTTTAATCGTAGTTACTGTATGTCCTAATGTAATATTTAAAGTAGTAATGAACATAATGTTTATATAAATAAATATCACTATTGCAAAATTAAGACACATAATAACACAAAAAATAAAATAAAATATACCGGTAGCTTTATCAATCATTTGTATGACAGTTTTCTCCTATAAATGCCTGCAATCTGAACAGGCAATGAACTTTTCATACACAGATATAAAAAAAAATCTTACAATTTATAACCACATCACTCTAGTATCTTTTTTCAAATATTTTTCTTTAGTGGACAGGAAGTTGGTAGGAAATAACAACCATTGGCTTTTTTAAAAAATGTCAATGAACCCACATCCCTGGTTAGATTTCAATTTAAAATGGAAGAACAAATTTCAGAAGAGCAATGGGTCATCTATTGAAGTTTAATGTAGGCTTCTTGTTAAGGTCACATCAACATGAGCTCAGAAGAGCCTACCTGTCCCTGCCATAGCAGAGTAAACAGTTTCTGGTAAGTAGGGTTACTTCTCCAAGGGAAGAACTGCTCAGCTATGTTTTGCTTCAACTATCTGCTATCTTGTAATCTCCCTCAAGATGAGCACAATTCCTGGGGACTTCACGCTCTGAGTAGCTTCCAGTTTTCAGCTGAGCTTCCAGTAATTCTCTTTCACAGTATTCATTTATAATTTCATTATAAATATTCAGCGAGCAACATATACAGACCAGTAAATTGATATCTAGCCTGCTTCAATTCTGCATGATCTTATGACTGAGAAGTTGGTGGGGCCAATTCATTTATCATTTTGCCAATTAAATCATCTGATTTTTCTTGCATACATATTTCTGTTATATACATTTTACATGCAACCTTAATAAGCATATTTTACACTTTTTTCCATATGCTCTTACATATTCCAAGATTATCATTGATAGTTTTACAATTATATGTAAATAAAAAACACAGAATAAGCAACACAGCTGAAAGATTTTAAATAGTAATGAATGATGTTTAAATAAACAGTTGGAAAACTATGCAATTTAGATAAATAAAGGTGAATCTTATGTAACAGTCTAAAATAATTTATTTTTTTTATATAGGTTCCTATAGTTGCTCATCACTTTCACTGGTAACAATAATTGTTTCATGAAAACGTAGCCAAAGTTTACCTGATTATTTATTCTTTATACTTTTGAGAGGCTTCTTTATTTTTCAGGCACATTTTGATTGCTGTAGAGAGGTAGATCCAGTGTTTTAAAAATATCATTTTTGTTTCTTCTTAACTTGATAGGATGAGGAGGCCAATGGAGCAGAAGAATAAAGAACCACAGATAGGATTGTATTGAAATATTTTAAATGCTATCTCTAAATATAGTGAATATTGCCTATTTTTAAGACCCATTCTCCAACCAAGATAGACACAAGTAAAATCATACACTTAGTTATTTGAAATCTTCAAGGTTTTGTCCCTACTGAAAGGACTGCTACCATTAGGTCGTACATGTGCATATATATAACCTAATTCTGTCTTTCTAAACAATACAGTTGCACGAACTTTCAATCTTGGAATTTTAGTTCCAACCCTTGATACCTACTTCTTCAAAAGGGCATTTCTACAACTTTGCAGATTGCCCTGTATAATGGAATCTGACTTTTTATTATGCTGGCAAATGATGTCAATTCAGTAATATTATGTTTTATTTCTTCTTTCTGAAGATATATAAGGTCTAATTTTCAGATAAATCAACTCTTAACAAGCAAAACTATATATTTAAAAAAAATATAGGACATACATATTTTTTTATCACACAGAAGTTCCACTGTAAACTTGAATACATGGAAAAGTCCACCGAATGTTAGGAACAGGCTGAAAATGTCTGTATGTGGTTTAATGACTTTGCACATATGTTCATAAATTAAATAATATCTCTGAGCAGGATTGTGAAATAGTAACTGCTAATAAAAAGTTATTAGAGTTCCTCTAAAACAACTCAAAATAAATTGTTGAACTAACTTGAGAAACTGAAGCACGCCGGTGCAAATAAAATACAATAATTAGATATTAAGAAACATTTACAGGGGGGTAAAAGCTACCTTGACCAGCAACATATGCTACACGTTTTCTCATTAATCAGCTAATTACAAATCATTGGAAACAGCCAGTTTAGAAAGAACTCAAATTTAAAAAAATGCTTTATTTGTTTATTTACTTGTTAGTTTGTTGGGTTTGTAAGGCTGCCCAATTAAAAAACTTTCATAAATAAATATTCTCTCCACTTCTTCAAGTTATTAATAAAATATTTAATCCCAGTTTTATGAGGAACCATGATTAATATTCTATGATTTCTAAACCATCTATGTATCTATCAAATTGTCATATCTTCCAGCCCAGACTTAACTAGTCCTGGGATTGTTTTTTTAACCTCAAGATATATGATGTTGTCAGCATTTCCAATATCTACTAAAGAAATTGGCTGATCAAAAAATGCATAAAATTAATACAGCAAGACTTGTTCTTGACACAGCATACTGATTTCTGGTCATTACTACATTGCTTTTGTGGTAAATGTAAATCAATCTCCTTATGATGTACTATAAAATATTCCCAGAAATTTATATCAGATCAAGTAGTTTATAGTCCTTCTGCTAGGTAGATAGCTAAGTATATATATATATGCTCAATAATATCCTTGAAGACGTGACTCCTGGGTAAATTCATAGTATAAAATAGGTAAAAAACTGATGATGCTGGGATGTTTTCTGAGGTTTTCGCGGGTGTTTGTATGTAGGTCTTTGGTCATTCGGGTTCTCTCCCGCGTAAAATTGGAAGTATCCTGGCGACGTTTCGACGAAGTCACATTCGTCATCTTCAGGCTGGTGTCTTCAGCTTCCTGCTTCTGGGAGTAGTGTGTGTGATCGCAGCTGTTTCTTCCTTTTAACTGCCAGTGGGGT
>NW_015386417.1:260092-288350 GCF_001527695.2 Protobothrops mucrosquamatus
CCAATCAGAGCACAGCCAAGCTCCTTAACCAATCAGAACACACCTCCACCCAATCAGAACACAGCCAAGCTCCCACCCAATCAGCTCAAACCCCACTGGCAGTTAAAAGGAAGAAACAGCTGCGATCACACACACTACTCCCAGAAGCAGGAAGCTGAAGACACCAGCCTGAAGATGACGAATGTGACTTCGTCGAAACATCGCCAGGATACTTCCAATTTTACGCGGGAGAGAACCCGAATGACCAAAGACCTACATATATATATATATATATATATATATATATATATATATATATATATATATACCTTTATGAACATGGAAACATTTGCTTTCCTCTGCAAGTTCTTCAGTATTTTTCAAAGAGAATACATTAGATTTTAGTCAAGCCATCAGCAAGTTCCTTTAGTGCACTTGGATGAAATTAATCTACACCTGGAAATCTATATTTATTTGAGTTAAATAGGTAATCCCTGATTATGTTTCTACAATTTTCATATTCTAAATCTGCTGAAACAGATTTATCAGCAGGACTTTGAGAGAGATTCTTTGTCTAGAAACCTTACAACTCCTCTCCTGACTATTTCCATTCAATACCCCTGTTGTTGCCCAGTTGAGTGCTACTTCCTTTCTGTCCAATTTCTCCTTCCATTCCTATGGGTTTTTTGTTGTGCAAGATGCTTTTCACAAGTGAGCAAAGACCTAAATAAAAGAAGAGATGAAGGGGTGACAGCTGACTTGAAGATGCTGGAATCTTCTTACTTTTATTGTACCTGCTTGAATTTTTGCTACTTTGCAGATAGCTGTAATAAGCCAACAACCTTTCCCCTCTTCCTCCTCCTTCCCTTCATTGTAACCAGTGCTCAATGTCTATGGAGATTCTCAGTCACCCAAGTCATGGTTGCCCCAAAGGTGCTCTTTCAAGAGGCAACTCGGCTTTTTGGTTTTTCCTTGAAGATGTTTCGCTTCTCGTCCAAGAAGCTTCTTCACTTCTTTTTCGGATAAGCAGCTTCTCAGAATAAGCAAATATTGTGAAAGATAAGACAAAAACATTGTTGCCCATTTTGTCTTACTGGTATTGGCTTAGTGGGCAGGTTTGATGTCCAGAATGAAAATGAAAATATGGCAGAGGAAATACATTTTAAAATCCTTCAAAATAACAGAACACTTGTAGGAAAGATAATTTTATTATAGACATAGAACAGAATGCAAATGAAACATATTAAAACAAAACAAGAAGAATGTTCCAATTGGTAGTAGGTTCATCGGTGGGCAGTCAACATCTGCTTAGTTTTAGAGTTAGCATAACAGAATTTGGCTACTAAAAATCATATTGATCCTATAACAACTGTAGATAAAAAGGTTCACAATTTCCTGGATGTTTGACCAGATAAGGAGTAGAACACTTGTAAATGCATGTATCTCTTACAAAAAAAGAGAAGGCTTTTTATTTCAATGAATAAGGGATCCACCTTCTTTAGTAAAATGATTTCTGGAATGTCAGACTGAAAATGTTGAAAACAAATATCCTACCTTCAGGATTATTTTCCTTCTAAATAAATCAGTGAGCTGCAGCTATCCACCATTTTTTAATCTCCTAAAAAGGCTTCTGGGGCCTGTAAAGAAGTCATTCATTTTTTGTTGTGCCACCTTTGCACATATTATTAAAAATAATGTTTCTTTTAAGACAAATTCAATTCCTGGTAACCTTGTGGAAACATCTACATAGTTTTCTCAGCATTAGAAATTATTTGTACCTGCCTTTTTTTAATTCCCTCCTTCCCTCCCTCCTCCCTCCCTCCCTCCCTCCCTTCCTTCCTTCCTTCCTTCCTTCCTTCCTCCCTCCCTCCCTCCCTCCCTTTCTTAATAATAATAATAATAAAGTTGGAAGGGACCTTGGAGGTCATCGAGTCCAACTCCCTGCCCAGGCAGGAACCCTACACCATTTCAGACAAACGGCTGTCCAGTCTCTTCTTAAAAACTTCCAGTGTTGGAGCATTCACCACTTCTGGAGGCAGGTTGTTCCATTGATTAATTGTTCTAACTGTCAGGAAGTTTCTCCTTAGTTCTAGGTTGCTTCTCTCCTTGATCAGTTTCCACCCATTGCTTCTCGTCCTGCCTTCAGGCACCTTGGAGAATAGCTTGACTCCCTCTTTTTTGTGGCAGCCCATGAGATATTGGAACACTGCTATCATGTCACCCCTCGTCCTTCTCTTCGTTAAACTAGACATACCCAATTCCAGCAACCATTCCTTATATGTGTTAGACTCCAGTCCCCTAATCATCTTTGTTGCTCTTCTCTGTACTCTTTCTAGAGTCTCAGCATCTTTTTTACATCGTGGTGACAAAAACTGGATGCAGTATTCCAAGTGTGGCCTTACTAAGGCATTGTAAAGTGGTATTAATACTTCACGTGATCTTGATTCTATCCCTCTGTTAATGCAGCCTAGCACTGTGTTGGCTTTTTTGGCAGCTGCAGCACACTGCTGGCTCATATTTAAGTGATTGTCCACTAGGACTCCGAGATCCCTCTCACAGTTACTACTATTGAGCAAGGTACCCCCTATACTATACCTATACATTTGGTTTTTCTTGCCTAAATGTATAACCTTACTTTTTTCACCATTGAATTTCATTTTGTTAGATAGCGCCCAGTGTTCAAGTCTGTCCAGATCCTCCTGTATCCTAAGCCTGTCTTCTGGAGTGTTGGCTATTCCTGCCAGCTTGGTGTCATCTGCAAATTTGATGAGTTCCCCATCTATCCCCTCGCCCAGATTGTTGATGAAGATGTTGAAGAGCACTGGGCCCAGAACAGAGCCCTGGGGCACCCCACTACAAACTTCCCTCCATGTAGATGCGGTTCCATTGAGGACCACTCGCTGAATATGGGCCAGACTGGTCAACAGACTTGGAATTTTCTAGAGGCTTCCCACAAAATTATAAGTCACCTCTACTTAGCTTAGTTTAGCAAAGTATTGTAGAAAATTAGGATTAGAAAGGATCTTGTGCAACTTTTGCCTAGGGCAGGAATTCACTGAGGAACTATAGCGTCCTAAACAGATGGTCATCCTGCCTTTGTTTGAAAATCTTCAGTAAAGGAGAAACCACCATTTCCGAGGAATTTTTTTCAGTTGTTGACTAGCCCTTGTCATTGGGATTTTGTTTTCTTTTATTTCTGACCAAAATCAACATCCTGCCCATTGTTTCTTGTCTCTTTTTTGGAACAACTGTGAAAATTCTGCCTTGTCTTTTCAGTGACAGTTCCTCAGGTATCTGAAGAAAGCTAACATATTTTCCAGCAATTTTGTCTTCTGCAGCCTAAAAATATCCTGCACCTTTATCCCTTCCTCATAAGTTTTTTTTCCCTTTCAGTTCCCTTGCTATTTTGGTTGCTTTCATTTGGATATACTTAAACTTGTCAGTGTCTTTCCTAAAATGTGCTCAGAATTGAATACAATATTCTAGGAGTTGTCTGACCAACAAACAATTTAGAGAAAGAATTACCTCTCTTGTTCTTGACATTATACTTTGGTTGTTATAAACTAGGACTGCTGTTTTCTTTTATTGTGTGACAACTGCATCACATTATTAATTAATGTACAGTTTATGATCCACCAGGATTGTCAGACTTTTTTGACGTGTACTTCTGTCTTGGGCTGTCATTCCAGGCCAATACTCATACTTCTGATTTAATAACCCAAATTGGGATTTTACATTTGTCCCTGTTAAAATCCTCTTGGTGGCTTCAATTCATTGTTTGTCAAGGTGCTGTCCTGTCATCTAACTGAACAATGTATTAATTAAAAGAATCTACAAACATTAAACTCACAATAGATAGGACTCTGATGAGTGTCAAAGGATATACACACAGCACACTGGTGTCTATGGGCATTGAGTTGCTTATTATTGACAATGCAACTAAATAATTATCACAGGCATATGAAAGGGGAGGAGGTAGAGTTGTTCTCTAAAGCAAATTTAATCAAACTCTTATCACTAATTGGCAATATAGCAAGGACAGCAGCATTGGCTGCCTTAACTGAACTATATATTTATTAAATTCACTGGAAAAATCTAGTCAATAATGGGCGAACATACAGTTGGGAAATAAGTACAGCTTGCCTTGAATTGTTTCCAGTTGCATGATCCATTGGCCTGGGAAGAGTCTAAGCTCTAGAATATAATCCTGAGGCTGACTATTCACAAAAACCCCTGCTTCAAAATCAGCACTGCTCCTGCCTCCTATTTCCAATTGTCAGTTTCCTGCCAGAACCTTCCGGGCATAAGCTTTCAGAAAAGCCACTATTCATAGAAACTATGTTATAAAAAAAAATCCCCACAAAGAAGGAAATAAAAACCTGAGTAAAAGATTAACTATTTAAAATTTTGTAAGAAGACTGGCCAAAAACAGGAGTATTTTACTGTAACCAATTTTCCCATTCAATTATCAAACACAAAGGAGTTAGAAATCTTATTAAAGATCTTTAAAAACAGAAAGTTCTTATTAATATTTTCCATGGGCATCACCTGAGAAAGCAGTAGCTAGAAGAGAAGAATTGTTCTTGAAACTGGGAGATCTACAGTGGAATTCAACATGGATATAACATCATGGCACAAAATATGTTTTTGAAGGGTCTAACATGGAGGCCTAGTAATGATTTACTTTTTTAAAAAAATACATAAAATATATAGCTGTTGATTTTAGAGTTTTGAGGAACAACCTCCAGAAGTTGCTGTGTCTTCCCTAAAATTAGTAGCAAAGAGACCTTTAATTCTCTCCTTTCCCCAGATACCCCTAAATAGGGCCACTGGATGCAACTCTATGGACAAAATAGAAGCATACATGCTTTGTCATTCTTTTGGCCATGATATATTCCTAAACTTATTTATTTATTTACTTACTTATTTACTACAATGTTATGCACATGGTAGAAGTCCTGGCAGCTGTCACTAGTCTGTTTGTTGCACAGATACACCACAAGGGGGCAAACTAACTTCACACCACGCTGGCCTATAGCGTTCTCAGAGGAAGTCAGGTCATGTGGGGCTTTCCTCCACCGATCCTCCGCTGATCATTTTTGAACAGATACAGCCCCAGTTCCAGCTCCCCACACAGAGCTCAGCCAGCATTTTCCCAACATCAAAATGGCGGTCTCTATCTATCTACTCGCAAACAATGCTTTTGAACTCTTAAATGGGCAGGAGCTAGGGACAAGAGACAGAAATTCATTCAGTGCCACAGAGCTGGACTTGAACTACCGGAGTGCTGCCAATTGCTCAGCACATCCAGTGTCATTAAGCCTCTGTGCCACTGTGTTGCTGTTCCTAAACATAGATACACAAAACGGATCATTAGAATTGAGAGAGTCATAGGCAAAAAATTTTATGAATATTTACCCTAACTACTGCCACTGTGATTCTTATACTTATAGGTTTTTATCTGTCTGACAGTGAACCAAATACCAATAGAAGAGAATATTTGTGATCAAAGATTAAAAGATTGTGAGCAAAATCTTGACTATTTCCTCACTTCCTTGTTTCCATATGGTCACAAAACACCATAGCTTGTGCTTTATAAATGTACCTTAGCAACTCCATCCCCACCAAAATGTTAATATAACATTCAGTCCTGTATTAGGAAATATTATGAGATACCATTGTAAAGCAATGTTAAAGATTTCATTGTAGAAGGGGAAAATAGTGAGATGTTGTAAAGCAATAGTTTAGAAGCCTTGCCATTTTCTTTGCATGCCCTAAACCATGTAGCTTCATCTCTTGAACTGAGGAGTTATCACTGAGTCATCACTGATGACTGTGTATAACAGGCATATCAAACCCGCGACGTCACATGACATCGCGCAATGTATCGTGATTTTTTCCCCATTGCCAGCAATAGGGTGGGTGTAGTTTCAGTGTGATGCATCTGGCCTGTGGGCCGGCAGTTTGATATGCCTGGTATATAACATGCAGCAGAAAATATTTCAGAGAGAAACAATCTACCCCAAACTATATTTTCTATGTTTTCCACTAGATTTTATATATCTCCTACTACAATAGCATTAAAAAGCTCAGATCCTTCAGGATCTGAAGGAGTCAAAATGTCCTACATTTTTGTTCAGCACACACACTATATTATTGATCATGTCCTATTTCCAATTTTGGAAAAGCCTCACTGTTCTTACATTATTGCTACCCAATTATAGAGGTGCAAAAGTTGGGAGCAAGGATGGTGAATTCTCATTATATCCAGAAGGTGACAATTTATGTTCAACCATGATCACAGAAAATATAGAACTTTTTCTCATTTTCTCCTAACAGGGCCTAAAATCTAGCAATTTTGGTGGTATCCCCCATCTTCATCTCAATGGCTTTGGATTAGTAAAAATATAACCATTGTCAAGTGACCAAGAACAGTAGCAATTTTACATTTCATATTAATATTTACACTGAATATAGGTTCAAATTTATTGAGACTTTCTGATATGAAATATTCAGCTGAAATAATTTCTTTTCAGCCAGCCAAGAAAAACATATTACAAATTAAAGCTGCACACATTCAAAAATGATACCAAGACGTACTATGTTATAGTAAATGTCATATATAATAAGAATGGAATGTTTGCTTTTCATATATGGATTATCTTTTGTCAGTGTTTGTTTTTTAAGGATGAAATACTTTACAGGTTTCATTTTTAATATACCTTTAGTTATAAAATTTTACAATACCCTAACTCTTTAAACAATAAAAATGTAAATCACTAAATTAGTTTTCAGAATATTTTAAATTATTGATTATTTTTAGCACCGCAGGCTTGCATCAGTATGTTATCAACATAAGGTTTAATTGATTCATCAAAGAATGTACATTTTACTTAGTGAAGGCAGATTTAAATTCAAAAGGACCAAAAGGAAAGCATTTTTTAAAAGTTTGCTATATTAATGTAATAGCCAATCAAAAGAAAAACTATAAAAGAGGGACATTTTTCTTAATACTGACTAAAAGATGTTGTACATTTTAAAAAATTGCAAACAGCTTCTTTATAATATCTCAAAGTCATCAATGTTGATGTACTGGTTATGAGCATATGTATAATCATTAATAATTAATCACTTAAAGACAGGAGTTTAATCAACCAAAATTCTACACTAAACTTAAAAAAAAAGCCTTAATGAATATCTGCATCAGCAAATAATTGCTTGTGTAGCCTTATTCAGATACATAAGATCAAATCTGTATGCACATGCAAGAGAAAGGGAGTTTATGTATCCCTTTATTTATGTAGCAGTTATAGTTACTAGAATTCAAAAATAATCATTCTATTACATGGAACTGCATACTCACATTTTTTAGTTTTCACTTCACTTGAGATTGTTACTTTCTTATTGATTTAAACAATTACAATAATATTTTGGGAAACCAATATTATTATTTGCTTTTCTAAGAAAGTGAAAAATGGTATTTTTGAATAGAACTTCAAAGAACAATTTATTATGCACACGCACGCACACACACACACACACACACACACACACACACACATTAGTGCCTCAAGTATATTTTGAATTTTACATATTTTTGTACGTGTTTAATGAATTTATATTTTTACCCACTTTTTCAGGTCAGAATGATAGATAGCAGGCACACTCCTTTAATTGCTGCCACCCATGTTGAAACATAGTCTATTTGAAAACAACACAGTATTTTGAAAAAGAAAGAAAAAAATCCTTGATATCTGGCTTTTAAAACTGCTGTAGTGAATGGTCTCACCCTTGACTTATGTCCTTTTCCAAACACAAAGACCAAAGATATGAAGTGTAACTGTAGCTGTTTCACCAAGCAGGTAATTCTCGACTTACAACAGTTTGTTTAGTGACCTTTAAAGTTACAATGGCAGTGAAAATAGTGACTTATGACCTCTTTTAATACTTATGACTGTTGCAGCATCCCCATAGTCACATGATCAGAATTCGGATGCTTGGCAACTGGTATGTATTTATGATAGTTGCAGTGTCCTGAAGTCATGTGATCATCTTTTTGATCTTTTGACAAGCAAAGTCAACGGGTAAGCTACATTCACTTAACAACCACATTACTAACAACAACTGCAGTGATTTACTTAGCAACTGTGGCAAAAAAAAGTTGTAAAATGAGGCAAAATTTACTTAACAAATTTTACTCACTTAGCGACAGAAATTTTGTCCTCAGTTGTGATCATAAATCAAGAATTACTGGTACTTTCTGCCTAAAAAGCAATTATCATGGTGTAGTCATGTTACTCAATCCAAGTGTAGCACATCATATCTCTCTGTTAAATATGAGATTGCAGTAGATTGTTATATAACAGAGTTGTGGTTATGATCTCCTAAGAGGCACCATTTTAAATCTGGATGAAAAATTCATAAGTAAAAAAAAGAATTACTGTTGTAGGAGATATTAATTATTCAATTCTAACAAGTTGCATACTTTAATACTATCCAGTTATACATTTTTCTGCAAAAAAACATTCATATTTAAGACATGATAACTAAAGGCCCACGCCTTTTGAAGGGATCAAGGACACAAAATTCAACTTTCTCTATCTTACAAGCTGGTTAAATGGATAAAATTAGAAGTGGGACTATAATTTCTATCTTGAGTTTTTTAGTCAGAGAGTGAAATACAAAACACATCAGAGTAAAAGTAAGTAAATAAACCAAAGGAATTGGAATACACACACAATTGGAATAAGGAATAATCACACACAAGCACATATAGAAGCCACATATCTTACCTTATGGAAGACAGTCCATTTAAAGTATCTGCTGCTTAAAGAGTTGTGCAGTCCAATAGCAGTTTAGGTGAAGAGCTGTAGGAAGAAGGAAGAAGGACTTTGTCTTCCATTGCTGCAGGTATATGCCTCTTGCTTGCAGTTTATATCACATTGAATTTCTACTTAAAACTATACTGGTTATTCCTAAATGTGCATTTATAGGAAGGGTTCCCAACATTTGGGTCTGGTAGCTTTGATGGAACAGGTGAACATTGGTTCCTGGGGAGGGCAGGGGGCTGGTTGTCCACAGAATGCCAGAGGATACTAATAGTCTCTAGCCTATATTTTCCTTTCTTTTTTCAGTCATGCATCGTTTTTTATTTTATAAGAACTAAATGTTACAGTGGCACAGGAGTGCTGTCAGGCTTACACCAACTGCCTAGAGGAACCGGGCTGGAGAATTTGTTATGCAAATCAGCACATATCAATGTGAAAGAAATATGTCTTCTTTCTAAGCAATCCCTTCCTTCTAAAAACAACTGGACTGAAAAAGCAAATAGGATTATTTTTGTGGTCAGAGCATTGTTTGATCATATTTCAAGTGCATAACAGAGAAGGAAAGGTTGAACAAGAACATGCAAGGCACCAAAGCACTTCTCTCAGAGTAGAAAAAGAAACCCTGACTAAGCCTTGTCCAACAAACAGTCAAGAAAGGGATTTTCCCAACATCATTATTGGGAAATTCTGTCTCCATTCTTAAATGTACAGGTTTGCAAAATCAGAGCTCTTCCCCTATTCACCTCCCTTTCCTGTGTCTTCACTTCAGCTGATATATGGCCAGGAATCATTACAGACCTCCCCACTCTGTTCCAAGTGAGAGGAAGCTGCTGTGCGCCTCCAGGCAGATGTTACTGCAGCTGGACTGCCTTTATTGACTGAGAAGGAAGAGAAAAAGTTCAAGGTAAGTTTTCATTTGAAAGAGAGGCAAAGTCACTCAAGGAACTGTGCAGACTTTCCCACTGGGTAATTCTGCCTCACAGGTGAACTTTAGAAATATTTTTTCCCAAATTAATCTGTGTTGCAAAGGCATCACATGTGACAGATGGAATTATTTTACTTCTGGTAAGCAATGCAAAAAAGGGGAAAGTTTCTATCTATTCATGGCTCTGCAAAGTATGAAAAGCTGACATTAAACTGGGGATTAGACATTATGCAATTTTTAACGGTTTAAACTTTGTTTTTATCTTTTTAATGTTTAATTAAATTACTATAAAAAAGAAATTATTTAAAAATTATGTGGTTGACTAAGAATCCTGGAATACCTTAAAGATTTACAAAGATTCTATAGAATTGACTGTTTAAGGCTTACTGTCAACTTCATGAGATGCATGCAATATTATTCTTACTGCACTTTTGAAACAGAAAAAAGCCTGCGGTGAATTGAAGAGAGACAACAAGGTAACCTCTTACTCTGTATTGCCTGTCTAAATTAATTTGCCCATACAAAGGGTTTCACCATCTGATTTTCAACAAAGGTGCAAAAATAAATCTGTTAAAAACATGTTCTTTAACATTGCTAAAAAATAATAATAATAGCCCATGTCTTAACAAGATTGCCAAAATCTCTTTATTTTTCAGCATTTTCAGTAGAAATCTAATAGGCATTTTATATTCTTGAGAAATGTGTCAAACTCATGACAGCTTATTATTATTATTATTATTATTATTATTATTATTATTATTATTATTATTATTATTATTACTACTACTACTACTACTACTACTACTACTACTACTCTAATAACAAGAGAAAATTTTCATTTAAGCTGCCATCCCTTATTCCCACTATACTCTATGATAAGTGTAACTATTTTTTCTTCATTATTTTTGAGGTCCATTTGAAGTCAGGGGGCCAAAATCATGAAAAAAATAAAATTGGGATTAGTTTTATTATCTTTAATGAAAACTGTTGATCCATCTATTTATTTCAACATTGAATAGGCAGTTCCCTGCCCCTATTCCCCATGCTTCCCATAAATAATAAAATCATATTTTCCAAAATTAGGACCCAGATTTGAAGTCTATTCAGCATGCTGAAAAGGGCCAATTGTTTATTTTCTCCTGAGAAGTCCATTGGACTCCATCCAATGAGATAGAATAGCTAGAGTCCCCTTTTATATGCTAGCCAAATGTGTGGTCAATTTGACCTAAGACTGGTTCTTTGGCACTGCAGCATATTCTTTAAATTTGTGGGGTGTGATGCCCAAACCTCCTTAATTTCTTTGCCATTGGGTCAACCTAATCAAAGCTATACTTTCTCAGGTCAGTCTCTCTGGATTGATCTGGGCTTCCACCCAAATAAAATTCGTGCAGGGTTGGAATTCATCCTAAAACAACAAATCTAGCTATAGTTTTCTGAAAGCTATCCAGAAAATTTTTCTTCTTTTAAGCAAACTGAAACAGGTATCAGTCTCTTTCTGCATTGGATTTAGTCAAAAAATAGCTGCTCTTAATTTTCATTGTAAATGGCTGTACTTAAATCAAAATGAAGCTAAGTTTTGTCCCATTGGATTCATAGAGACCTATACTGAGTACCTAATTCAAATCAAACCTACCCAGATCTTGAAGGAGTGAAAGAAATCTTCTAAGTCATAACAAGAAAAAAAACAAGAAAAAAATCTGTGCAATTTGGAGAAGTTATAGTGTGGTACAGGTTTCTATGGATAAGGTGTGATATGAGCACACCTTATATGCCTTAAGTCTCTGCAAATTTTGAAACATTTGTATCACCCCTTAAACTGCCTCAGTTCCCCACCAAAAAGTATTCCAGCTTCATCCAATTGAGGGTTCTCAAGAATGCAAAAAAAAAAAAAAAGTGGTAGGGGGATACATGTGATCCAAGAACCACAGTTTTGTTTGCTCTCAGCTGTCTTAGATTTCAAGGACCACTTCCCAACTATACTTGAATGGAGATGATATTGTTGGCTGGAACTTAAATTTGCTAGGAATGTTAAATAGATCATAAGAAGCAATAAGTATTGTGAGTCTTACATTTGTGCATCAAAATCCAAGGTAGTTAGGAATGCAGTGGAATGGAATGCTTAAGAAATGTGTGTGATTAAAACAAGAGACAGGATCAAAAGTAGATGATTGCAGAATGAATGGAGAATTCACCGAATTCTCATTCATTGAATTCAAAATGACAAGTAAAAATAGTTTAAAATTATTTATATAAGGAGAGAATGAACAAGAATGAAATTATGAAACAAATACATGGAGGTAGAGTAAATAGGTCAAGATAAAATTAATGCGAACCTTAAAAGGGTTAAATTTAAAGGACAAAAGCCAATGTGTAAAATCATGTATGCATACAATGAAAACAATACAGGTTTAGAAAGATAAAATGTTATAGTGAGGTGTTGTGAATGCTAATGGTATAAACTAATTCTAGCTAATATTTATTTTTCTTATTCATTTTGTGGGGCTTATGAGTTTGTTCACATTTCCTGTACTCTCCATAATGTTGCTTATCCTGGGGAGCAATAGTGTAATAGGAATGTGTAGCTGTGTCTGAAGAGTTTGATAGCAAATATTGGAGTTTCCACATGCAAAGTATAATTTTTACCACTGAACTACAGTGATAAAACTGGTATTTGATGGTCTTCTATTTTGCACCCTGAGCAAATATAGAAAAATATTTTAGAGCTTCTCTTTATAAGTCTCCAGTTTAATATGTCTTCTTTTTCTGTTCTTCTAAACTCACAAGAAATACATTTCAAATGCTTGCAATAATATTAATAAAGTAATTTTAAAAACTAACAGAGAAAGTGACATTATTTTTCAGAAGGGAAAATTCAGGCGATATGACCTTTCTAACACCTAAGTAAGTTCCCACACAATGTCAAGGAATAGTCATGACTCCCTGTGTACAAAAAGTCCTTAATAAGTGCACATTCTTCAGACCAAAACATTCTTCAAAACTACTTCACAATGAATGCTTAAAGAGATTTTCAAGATCCTGATTTTTAGAAAATTCTGTGAAGCATGAAAATGCTCAAAACACTGAAAAAATTAATGGCATCTGTATTGTTGGGTGGTGAGCTTTTACCTTAAACCCTAAACCATTTACCCGCTACGTACCTAAGGACATGATAAGCACTAAAGAGGTGCATTATAAAGCTTTCCTTAATTAATCAATCATATGGAAGAGAGAGCACAACTATGAATTTGTATTTGTATTGTTGGGTGATGAGTTTAAACCCCAAGGTGCTTGCCTATTGCACATGTAAATATGTGATAAGTATTAAAGGGATGCATTGTAGAGCTTACATTAATTAATCATTCATGTGGAAGAGAAAACAGAACTGTATGAAATGAGTGACAGCACTTTTTAAAGTCTGATGTGCAGGACATAGCCAAGATGTTTTGCTACCTGTCACAAAACCAATAGATGATCTTCCTATTACACAGACAGAAGTAGACAATAGGTAAGTCTTCCCCAATATCTGAGGGAGCAAGTTAATTTATATACATGCCATACTGTACACTATTTGGTTTTCAACAGCAGGGAAATAGGAACTGAAACTGATGCCCTAGTTTTCCAACAATTGCTCCATGATGCAAATGTATAATAGGAGAGCCAGCCCATCTAATCTTATGAAAGCAATTGCAAACTTAATTCATACAAGGTAAACAGAGGACACAGAGGCCTTGTCTTCTTCTCTCTCAGGAACAAGACTATCTTGCAGGTTCTAGCTGTTTTATGAAGCAGTGATACAACTTTATTGGAAAAACATAAGGTACACTTACACTATTTTTTTCTAACTCTTATTTTTACTTTATCTTACTTTGCTGAATCTTACCTTATTTCATTTCATTCATATCTTATTGTGGCTAACATCTACTGTCCCAGTATGGTCAATTTGATTAATCAGTAAAGTTTATTCCACCATTATTCCAGCTCCATCATTATTTAAGTAAAGTAACATGCCAGATTTACTTGGAGAGGCCATGTCCAGATATGTAGATTTTGTTGCTGACTAGTCCTTTCATCAGAGCTCTGAAAAAAGCTCTTGCCATTGAGCTAGTAATTTGTTTTCGGGGGAAAAGAGAAGCAACAAAACCTTTTCACTGTGATTTTTGGGATTCAGTGCAACAGGCACAAAAGGTGACTATCAGCATACATTCCTGGCCAGCAGAAGACACAACCAATCTGGGTATATGCACGCTGATGCACCTGGTACCCTTCCCAGGATACAGTATAGCCAATTCAGAGCTCTGCGTTACAGGGAAACAATTAATCCAGATCCGCGTTTAATAATAATAATAATAATAATAATAATAATAATAATAATAATAATAATAATAATAATAATAATAATAATAGTTGGAAGGGACCTTCGAGGTCATCTAGTCCAATCCCCTGCTCAGACAGGAAACCCTATACTATTTCTGACAAATGGCTGTCCAGTCTCTTCTTAAAAACTTCCAGTGTTGGAGCATTCACAACTTCTGGAAGCAGGTTGTTCCACTGGTTAATTGTTCTAACTGTCAGGAAGTTTCTCCTTAGTTCTAGATTGCTTCTCTCCTTGATTAGTTTCCACCCATTGCTTCTTGTCCTGCCTTCAGGCACTTTGGAAAATAGCTTGACTCCCTCTTCTTTGTGGCAGCCCCTGAGATATTGGAACACTGCTATCATGTCCTTCTCTTCATTAAACTAGACATACCCAATTCCAGCAACTGTTTCCTTATATGTTTTAGCCTCCAGACCCCTAATCATCTTTGTTGCTCTTCTCTGTACTCTTTCTAGATGGAATACTGGATGCAGTATTCCAAGTGTGGCCTTACCAAGGCATTGTAAAGTGGTATTAACACTTCACGTGATCTTGATTCTATCCCTCTGTTAATGCAGCCTAGCACTGTGTTGACCTTTTTGGCAGCTGCAGCACACTGCTGGCTCATATTTAAGTGATTGTCCACTAGGACTCCGAGATCCCTCTCACAGTTACTACTATTGAGCAAGGTACTGTATCCCCTATATTATACCTGTACATTTGGTTTTTCTTGCCTAAATGAAGAACCTTACTTTTTTCACCATTGAATTTCATTTTGTTAGATAGCGCCCAGTGTTTAAGTCTGTCCAGATCCTCCTGTATCTTAAGCCTGTCTTCTGGAGTGTTGGCTATTCCTGCCAGCTTGATGTTGTCTGCAAATTTGATGAGTTCCCCATCTAGCCCCTCGTCCAAATCGTTGATGAAGATGTTGAAGAGCACTGGGCCCAGAACAGAGCCATGGGGCACCCCACTACACACTTCCCCCCATGTAGATGTGGTTCCATTGAGGACCACACACTGAGTACGGCCGGTCAGCCAGCTACGGATCCATCTGGTGGTGATGCTGTCTAACCCACATTTTTTATCTTATCAAGTAGTAGGTTGTGATCTACTTTATCAAATGCCTTACTGAAGTCCAAGTAAATTATGTCCACAGCATTCCTCTGATCCACTAATTTTGTTACTTGGTCAAAGAATGTAATAAGATTTCTCTGACATGATCTGTTTTTGATAAACCCATGTTGGCTTTTAGTAATGACTTTGTTTGCCTGTAGGTGTTCGCTGATTCGTTGTTTGATTATCTTTTCCAGAATCTTCCCAGGTATTGCGGTCAGGCTGATAGGTCTGTAATTTCCTGGATCCATTTTTTTCCTTTTTTGCAGATGGGAACTACATCAACTCTTTTCCACTCCTCTGGTAGTTTCCCAGTGCTCCAGGATCTTTGAAAAATATAGTTCAATAGTTCTGAGATCATATCTGCCAGTTCCTTGAGAACCTTGGGGTGTAATCCATCTGGTCCTGGTGATTTGAACTCGTCTAGGTTGGACAGGTGCTCACTTACTATTTTCTTGCCTATCTTAACTTGTGTTTCTATTCTGTTTTTTTATGGCACTATTTTTGATAGGTTGGTCTATTTTTTCCCGTTGTGTAAAAACAGATGCAAAAATGAGTTAAATAGTTTTGCTTTCTCCCTATTGCTTGTCACCTTCTTGCCACTTTCCCCCACTAATGGACCAATCATTTCCTTCACTTTTTTCTTGTTTTTTACATGTTGAAAGAAGCTTTTTTGTTATTTTGGACTTTGGTCACAAGCCTTAGTTCATTTTGAGCCTTAGCTTTCATCATTTCATCTTTGCAGGCTCAGGCTATTTGCTGATATTCTGCCTTAGTTATGTGCCCCTCTTTCCACTTTTTATACTTGTCCTTTTTATCTTTCAATTTATCAGAGTTCATTATGCAGCCTGCTGGTTTCTTTTGAGAGCTATTATTTTTCTTCTTTGAGAACTGTTATTTTTCTTCTGATTAGGTACAGTATATCATTCCTTGGTAACTCTTTTACACCCTGGAAATAGATTTCCCAGCTGAAAATATATTTTTGGGAATGGGGATTAAGATGCCTGTAATTCTCCTATGTTTCTCAGGAGTTCCCCTTCAGGTTGGATTCTATTGCTTGGATGGTTGATCTGGAATCCCCAACTTTCTTCCCTTTCCATCTGTGGGCTTGTATAGACCTACCAGTTAAGGTCATCAGGAAGTCAAGCTCTGGTTAAATTGCAGCTTCCAGCTTGACTGAGTGGCTGAGTTTCTGTGTGGTCACAGAGCTGGTTTGAGGTCAAGCTACAGTGAAGGATTAGGCTGTTTTTACAAGCCTGATTAGGGAAGTCAGGCTGTGGTTTCTTTTACCTTTATTTTTCTCTCTGTCACCAACTTGTGTCTGCCATCCTCCTCCTCCTTCCACCTGTTCTATCCTTCCTCCCTTATCAATGCAGCCTTTAAGCCCAGCAAACATCAGAAAATCCTCATTCCCTGCAGAAAAGGCTTGTTCTCAAGGACTCTGTTGTTCCCCTTCACAGAAAGAGATTGGCATAGTACAAAAAGAACAATGATGGGTTGACAATGTTGACTAACATTATTAAATCAAAATAATGTGGCTATGAGGGACCTGTTCTCCTGCTTTCTTCAGTCACACAATTGTTCTAAAAAAATGGCCTGGATTCTATCCAAGTCCTGCCCAGTTAAAAACACTGCAGGCTGAGCTATCATGTATCTTCAAATGAAGGGTATGATTGTAATTCCAATTATCTTTGGTGAGGTGGTAGCTCTAGAAATGTAATAGATGACATATGATAGATAGATATAAGATAGATAGATGGAGAGAGAGAGAGAGAGAGAGAGAGAGGGAGGGAGGGAGGGAGGGAGGGAGGGAGGGAGAGAGATGGTTCTAGATGCCATTCAACTTGCACACTCTAGTGTAATGAAGGGTGGTGGTTTGATGCAAATGCAAAGACACATTTCAGTTTGTCCTACTCAGACCCCTTTTTCAGATTTACTGATCAAGTACTGCAATTTTCAGCATAATAGAGATAAGGTTGTGTCTTATTTTGCATGGTGGATTTTATTCTCTACAAACAAGGCATTGCTCCCATAATTTTTTTTAAAAGGTGCAAACTAGTTCAACAGGATCCTCCAACAGTGTAGGAGGGTGAGTCCAACCAAATCTATAATTAAAACGTACAAATATGGACAGAGTAGTTACCACAGATGTTTATAGCACAGCACATACAAATTATGGGATGAGCTATGTTTTACCAGAAATTACACTCAGAATGACCAAGTATAAACTGGTTTTGACTTAACTTTAATAGTTGTACCAAAGACAGAGTTTCCATAGATGCAGCAGCTTTCAATTTCCTACTGTAATTCCAGTGTTACAACAACCCTGTCCAATTTTCCTGGCTACAGCTATTAACACTGTAGCAATCCAATATGTGGGAGGGCAGACCCACACCTTAACAAGATTAATTCATATTGTTGGTTAGTTGGTTGATTGGTTCTTTGAATGAGAACCACTCCACTCATGCTACTAAAACTTATTGCTGGCAACCTACCCCATTTTGCATACTCCAAACTGTACATGAAAATAGTAATCCATAAAATAAATTTAAATATATTTTCTTAAAAAAAATAACCCTCCCCAGAAACCAGACAAAAAAGGAAAACAAAACACCTTGCACTAATCAAGTAGATAACACCATTCAGTTCCTTTGTCATTACTGCTCAAGCTATTGTGGAATATCAATCATCAAGAATTTAGATATCCATATATCAATTATGTTAGTAAATTTGCTTACTGGTTATAATTGAGTATGAACAATCATCATTATAACTGACTATAAACTATGGAGCACTATAGTCTACTACAGCTAGAATCCACATAATTGAGTTTTGTTATTTAAGGCAGAAGAAAATTCCCCTCTCCTTCCCATGTATTGGTTGTTCAGTTGCTAAGTCATGTCCAACTCTTTGCGATTCCATGGATCATAGCACTCCAGGCTCTCCTGTTGTCATACTGTCAGAGTTTGCCCAAATTCATGTTCTTTGTATCAATGACACTATCGATCTCATCCTCTGCCATCCCCTTTTCCTTTTACCTTCAATCTTTCCCAAGATCAAGATCTCTTCTAATGAGTCCTCTCTTCTCATTAGGTGGCCAAAGAATTTGAGCTTCAGCTTCACGATCAAAGAATCCTTCCCATATATAGAAACCAGAAATTGAATCTGCCTTCAACATTGGCAAGGCAGCTTAGGTATCAGCCAAGATAATACTACAGTGTTCTCCATCGACTTGCTACCACTCTGCAACTACAACTCAATTTCTTCTGGCAAACTGCATTATTTTGCCCAAATAATGGGCAAAGAATGACTCTGAAAGGGTGGCCATAGTTCATTTGTCAATTTGCATTGTAACAATGCAGTCAGTTTTAATTGTTTAGTTATTTTTGCAATTATTCAAATTTACCGTAACTAACTTAATTGAAATTAAATAATAGACCAGACACTACAAAAAGAAATGCTGCATTAATGCTCCATTTATCAGTTGATACAGCTATATTGTTTATGAATACCTATGCATTTGTTTTATGATACCTCTCTATCTGAATAACCAAAGCCACTACTATAGCTTCCACCATCATCTGTACCCAGCGAGGCTTAAGCATTTCCCAGATGTTCACGAGAATGACAATTCTTCTGTTGCACCTGGCTTCCTTCAGAAATACTTGCTGCCTGGGTTCAGGCTGTTCTCTTCTCCACAGAAAAAGGACTTACTGTTCTCCATCCAAATCTCAGCCACAGAGCCAAGTTCTTGAGCTAGCTGTCAGGTCTTCCCATCTATGTTTTCTCAGATTACAGTAGAAGAATGTTTTTGATCTGAGAATACAAGAGTTTGTATGCTGCACTATAAGCCTTTGGAGAACTGAAAAGTGTACAATGATATATTCTTATTCTAGTGCACTATTAAACAATCCTAGCAACCAGCAGGTAAGGGAAGGCATTAAAATAATGTTAATGTCCTAACTGGCCCCCATAGAAACATACAACAGAAGTTGCAATTGAGCTTTTAAAATGTTTTTATTTTGCATGAAAGAATTGCATCAATATTTGGGCATTTCATTACTAAAAACTGACTTATCATTAAGGACAGTTGAATCTGTGTTATGTTCTGGCACAGATTCATTTCATGCAGCAAATTAATCATTCATTTATACTTAATATATCTTACATTACAGTAATAGAATAGAAAAGAGGTTTGTGGGATGTTTTCACTTAGGTAACATAATTATTTGAGAGGCCTGGTAGAGCCAGACACCCTTTGTGGTTCTATCTTAATCAATTATAAATCTACTTGCCCACTTTGCTCTTTCTCTAAATCTCACTTTACTACCTTAAAAAAAAGGTTCAATATTAGGTCTGAATTGTTTGGCACAATGCTAAATAGTTCTAATACCAATTTAGAGGGTTTCTAAAAGGAAAACTTTAATAGACTTTCACAAGAGGAGCTTATGCCAGCCATCCACAACCTTGCACTCAAGTGTCTTAAGATCCATCTGCAACACAGCTGGAGGCTCCAGTCTGGGAGAGTCTGGTTAAGATTAGGAACACTTACCGCCTTGAATTATTTATAAAAATAATAGTGAGATTTCTTTTTTATCTAAAAAATTGAATGGTAAATAAATGCTACAATCATTAAATGAGTTTCAGACTAGATTTATTAAAGAAGGAACATCCAGGAAACATACTTTTCAGACTAGACTCTGACAAAATCTGCACACAGGATGTTCCTTTTTTAATTTCTTATATGTTCTCTTCATATCAGTTCTTATGCAATGTCTGATGCTGTTCAGTGCCACGTGCTTACACAGCGTGTTTTTGCAGGCATTTTACCAACATTTGCTGGCAACGAAACTCAGTTGCAACATGAAGGAAAATCTCTCTTGTGGTAAACTCCCAATATGTTTGCTGTTCCGCAGAGGGAACAATTCCTTCATTCTGTGATTATAATCATTTTAGATCCTAACTGTCAATAGTAATGTTGCTTAGCAACTAAACTGACTTTTAGTTCTGTCATTCAATCCAATGTTAGATACCAGGACTTGCAGTGTGTTTATCTTCAAGGGGCATCATAATAATACAATCAGAATCTTGATGAAAGCTGTCATTTATTGTGAAAAAGGGACAACAGAGATTGTCATACTGAAAGTCTCCCATGAATCCATTAAACTTAAAGGCGGGGGGAGGGGAGGATTTGTACCTTTCCAGATGATATAGGTGTACATATCCCAGCATTTCAGCTGATATCTTTAATGGTGAAGAATGCTGAGAATTGTTGGGAGTTTTTGACTGCTGAGTCACATGAAGAGATGCTAAGAGAGAAAAGAAGAAAGATGCAAAGAAAAAAAACTTGATGGAATAAAAGGAGGAAAACTCCACTCATAACGTACTCTACCTTTTTCTCATTGGAATGTACAGTATATCTTGTCACCTCATTTCTCAACTACATTCTTTATGCTTAATGCCTGTCTCCACCTTTCAAATTGCCAACACCTTAAAGAATCTTTTGTGATGCACTGTGCAGATGACAGGGCTGGATTAACCCTGGATTCTTTTAAACTCTAACCAGTTTAGCAACTCTGGAAATGCAAAGGAAAGTATTCAACTTTTCAGCTTGACCACGTATATTTATAGTAATGGTTTAGTTGGTTTGAATTTGCAGCTCTCTCAGCAGTTTGCTATGATTTAGGCAACATTTAAGTGTATCTTTTTTTTTCAGCTCATGCTTCATACGCCTGAAGAATCAGTTTCAGTATTATCTTGTTAAAAGGCAGAGATGAGAGGAATAGAATAGCAGAGCAGCCATAGGGAAGAAATTATCATCACTAACAATACATTTTATCTGTTCTGTTAAAGTTTGCAATGTGGAATCATTTTGCTGAAAGCAAAAGACTGGATTTTTTTTATTAAAAAAATACAAATTACAGTGATAATTTGCTGCATTGCAACCCTGGTTTTTGGATTCTTCTCACCTCGTGTGCCCCATAATATCAAAGCTTTTATAATTCATGGGACTAATTTTATTTTAGAGTTCTGCCTATCTCCCCAGATATAGTAGTACGGGGGGAAAAAACAAAGTTAGAGTATAAATAAGGAAAAAACCGGGATCAGGGTGGAATTCTAAGCTTATTTTCTGAACAAAAGGAATAAGAATGCAATTTACTTTGTTGTTACAAGGCGGTCAAAAAAATGAGGGGGCACACTGGAGATTGAAGCTTTCTTTGTGAACATTATGAGAGCAAAAATCTGACTTGAGTGAGGATTAGTAAAATAGGCATTAAAACAGAAAAGCAATTTAGTCACAGGAGCTACATTGTACAGTGGGCAAAGCTTAGCAGACAGCTGATCAAAAAGTCAAAGTACATTGCTCTAGGTATGTGTGTACTTGGGAAAAAAGACCTTAGGAAGTCACCCCAGATTAGTAGTTCCTTGTGCAAAGAACAGGCAGAGTGTCCAACAAAAAAGAAGCTGAGAATAACTCTGTATATAAACCCTTTCACTCCTTCCAAGCATGAGGCCATGACAGTGATGTATTGATGCCACCAGCCTCTGAATTTGCACCTCCAAAAGGCCAGTCCTTTGCCTCCTAAATCTTTTTGTTGAGTCTGTATCTCTCCTGAAAGAGAGGTTTATGTGCAGTCTTGTGTTCCATGTGCTGCTCTGTCTGTCTTGCATTTCTTAAACTGGTCTCAGTTGCTCTCAGGTGTAGGCAGCAGGCACCCATCCAGGGATGAAGTAAGATTTAGCTTCCAGTTCTCAGCTGGCAACCCATTCAACTGCAGCAGATGGATGCAAAGAAGAGGGGTGTCTTGGGCTTTGCCTCAGGCAGCAAGATTTCATCTGGCTCTTTTGCTTAGGCTGCAATCCTACCAACTGCTGCTGGCTTCACATTAAAATCCCACTTGGAAATTTGCTTTGAACAATGAAAAGCATTTCTAAATAAATCAATGGCTGGCATGGATATGACACTATTTCTTTTTAAATCCTGGCATTAACCAAATGTGAAACAGTCAGTAATGGGAAAGGGGATGTCAAAAAAGCAAAGTTTATAAAGTATGCAATAAATCTTAAATATAACCCTCCCCCTTTTTAGGGGAAAAATAGAGGGGCAAACACAACCAATCACGATCCTCCTCCCTATTTCAAAAAAAATAGGCTAGCATATTGCTCTCTGTTGACTATAAGAGCACTGGGGTACCTGAAAAGTCATTTTAAGCTCGGTCAGAAAGCTGCTGTCAATAAGATAATAAACTGGTTATTTATGAAGGCAGAAGGAGGAGAGCCAATAATAGTAGATTATGGAATGCATAGTCCCAAACTTCTCTGATTTACCCATCTCTGATTTAATCAGTGAAATTAAAAGGAATTAATAGAAGTGCCTCTGCATGTACAAATGCGATGCTAGATCAATGAAACATTTTTTTTTTTAAAAAAGGAACCCTACTTTGAGGGTCTTTGTGTGGCATTAATACTCTATGGCATCCCTTAAAGTAAGATAAAATAAAACAGGAGTACAATAGCCTTTTGAATAAATTTGCCAGTGTGGATTATGGTAAAATAACCATTTATGAGAAGGCAGTCTTTAGGTCTCCAAAATATTCTGTCCAGCTTACTTTGCCCTTTTGTCTGTCACTCCTCTAGACAAAGAACCATTTTATCTTTTGTATAGACCTCTGGAGATCAAATGAGGTCCAAAGGCATTCTTCGAAGTAAACGTTAGATATTAGATCCTAGATCCTAAATATTCAATGTTGCAGCCTAGCTTAAAAGAGTTTTTTTAAAAAAAGGTAAGAAGCAGCAAGTGCCAGGGAAGTGATAAAGGAAGTGTCCATAAATATATAAATGATCCCAAATATCTTTTGAGGTAGATTGGGATCTGTTCTTCTATCTTTATGTCTCTCAGATCTGTTGGGATCTGTTCTTCTATCTTTATGTCTCTCTGTCTCTGTCTCTATTTCTGCTGGTCTATTATCTATGTATCATCTACCTATATGGTTATCTAATTAACTTACATTCTGCTTTCTATCCATAACATACTCTAAGTTATAAAATGTAGTTTGGGATTCTGTAATATACTGATAGCAACTATATATGAAATATAATTTCAGTATAACCAGATCAACACCTTCTCCTTGAAGAAAGAAAGTGAAATTCTAATTTCATAAATATTAAATCGTTTAGGAAGTCCATTCTGTCGAAGATACCTAATTTTAAATGGGAACATATTTTTGACCCATATTTCTAATACAAATTTAAACATGGTGGCTAGACACCGGGCATAACATAAAACTGAAAGTAGCCCTACATAATCAGAAAATTGGAGGGAGCTGGTCTATAGAATTGCTTGAAAAGATAGCATTATCACTATTTACTACAAAATAAGTCCCAGTTGCCTATAGATCCTAAAAATTGCCTGGATCCTAAAGACTATTTCCCTGGTTACTGAATTCCCCACCACAGCCACAAGAAACCAAAGTACACAATCAATTTTGTGTCACATATTTATTCTTCTAATCTAAACTCATAGTTACAAATAAAACTGTACTGACATCTAGTGGTAAATGTAACATTGAGCACATCAAAATCTACAATTCCTGGAAGTTTGTACCAGCCTAGCACAATCTGATGTTACTTGCTGACCTAAATATAATTCTCCCATGTTATCATCTAGCCCGGAAGACTGCAAGTTACAGAAGGCTGTCCTATACATTTACATTAAAGTGTTTTCGTCAAAGGAAATACAATTGCTTTATTTTAGCCAAAATTAATAATATTTTAAGAGGATAAAAACATAATCCATCTAAGACCCATTTTACTCCAATATTCAAATCAAATAATATCTTTATTATGGTCATAGACCAGCATAGGAAGGGGAAAATACAGTGAGCAATTTTAAAAGCTAAAAAGAATATAAAATACAAAGTTAAAATTAAATTTCTATATATAAAAAGAAAAATCTAAAAAAAAAAACCAACTATAAAAAAGCATTCAATATCTCTGCAACCTCAATATTTTGCCTCAACATCCTTTTTCACTCTTCTGTCATCTAATGATGGAATTGCTTTCCTGACTAGTTTTTATAATTTTTCATTTTTTGAAAATTTAACCTAACTGTGCAGATGGTGAACCATCAAATCTGACCAGGATAAAGGCCTGTCTATCTTTTGGGCTTGTGGGATGTTGGTGAGAAAATTCGCTACAGGTACTCCTGGGGTTCTAAAGGCAATTGGGACTGGAATTTCCATTGCTAAGCAAACAGTGCTAACAAATGCAATAATAAACACAACCTCATATAACTGCATTGCTTAGCAATGCTCCTAGAGTCAGTTCCATTCCTGCTGAATTTTTATCCATCTGTCAATACTCTGTAGTATCCAACCATGGAACCTGCCCACTTACACACTCATGGTCTATATACAGTGGTGGGATTCAGCCAATTCTCACCACTTCGGCAGAACCGGTAGCTAATTTTTTGTTGCCCAGGCCCAGAAGGGGCTTCCAGAAGGGGCATCCACACAGAGAACCTATTTGAATCCCATCACTGTCTATATAGCATGCAGCATCCAGCTGCCCACACTTCATCATGTAACATATAGAGTAACAAAATCTTGAATTTCTGAACGTGCTCCCCCCCTTTTCTTTTTTCATGAAAACTAAGAAGGAGCTTGTCTTGAGATATTCATGTTACATTCCTGCCCCAGACTTATACTTCTTTTATCTGACTATTGTTTTGATAATGGTCCTTCTTCCTATTTCACAGAAGCTTCCTTTAAAAAAAATTACTTGCTCTTTAAAGAGCGTTGTTTAAAGAGTGATGATTGTTTGTTTCATTATTTGCCTGCTTTTAATCTCAATTATAATTTACTGAGTTTTACACTGTTCAGAGTCAGAAGACTGGAATAATAAAGCCACCAAATAAATAAATAAACCTTACTTAAATTATTTTATTATCATTACATTGTATAATTATGTAATCTAATTATATCAGTATTGCATTGCATGGCATTGTAGTGATACATACTGTAATGAATGAAGACCATCCTGAACTTCAAAGTTTTGATTTCTTAATTAGTTCTTAAATTAAAAATCAGTAGGTTCTTGATATATGTCAAAGAGCATTTGGTGGGAGGAGAATGGAAGGAATGGAAACCTGTTCAACACATTTGTTCTTTAAATAGATTGTTTTCATATTCCCTTGCTTGTGATTGGTACTGTGACCACATGTGACTTTGAGTGAAACTCTTAAATTTATAAAATATTTTTTTCCTCTATAACTCTTCATTTATAACTTTACAGCCTTTTATTTCTTCTGTAGCCCTTGCAACACACCAAAAAACATCAACTTGGATAAAACTATTTGCTTTATGCTTCTGTATTCAGGGGGAAAAGAAGCTTAGTGAAATGAAGGAGAGGTGTATAAATAAAGAGCTTAGATTCTAAAAAATATATTCCCCAAGCACCAGTAAAAATCCTAGTTGTATGTAAAACATAATTCATTATTCAAAATATGAATCACAATGGGGATATCACCCTCCCTAAAGCAAAATCTATATCCACCTTTGTAGCAATGAATAGCAAGATAGCAAATTTTGTTAGTAAAGTCAGAGAAATGTGTGCTTTATATCAAATTTCAAGCACACTTGTAACAACAAAACCAACATACATATTTTCTTCAACTTGAAATTCTGAAGGCACCAGAAAGTTTTTTATGTAACAAAAGACTTCAATTAGGTATTACTGTATGTGCTACATTAACTTGAAATTATCTAGCATTTATGAATATAGCCTTCCTCAAATAATTATGTCAGTTAAAATCCAAATGTTGGGTTTTAACTGACATAATTCCCAGTCAATATTATGAGAGCTGAGCATCGGCACATGTGAAAGTCACCAAGATGTATAATCTAATAGGTACTTGAGAATCAGACTGATTTTTTTTTTATTTCTAGCAATAAGTTAACATGAACAATTCTGCATTGTAGGAATAATTTCAGATATGTCTGAAAATGTCAATCCAATGATTCCACTTACTTCAGATATGCCCAGCAAGATGGAGACGGTGTGCATTTTTGGAACGGGTGATTTTGGAAGATCTCTGGGCTATAAGCTGATGCAGTGTGGCTATTCCATTGTTTATGGGAGCCGAAGCACTCAAAACACTGGACTGATTCCTCAAGGAGCCACAATCCTATCTCATGCAGAAGCTGCTGAAACATCTGACATTATCATTGTAGCAGTCCAGAGAGTGCATTACAACTTTCTTGAAAGCCTACGAGAAATCCTTGATGAAAAAGTGTTGGTGGACGTGAGCAACAACCTTAAAATAAACCAGTATGCAGAATCGAATGCTGAGTATCTTGCCCAGCTGCTCCCAGGCAGTAAAGTGGTCAAAGCGTTTAATACAGTGTCAGCATGGGCCCTGCAATCAGGAGGCTTGGATGCAAGCAGACAGGTAAGGGCATCTCGGATGCCAAAGGCTGCTGGAGGTGGAAATGTTCTGTGTGTGCGTGAGCTGAAACAAGGAATGAGATTTTTGTAGCTGTCACTGAAAGGAGCTTTATTTACAAAAATGCATTATACAGATTACACCTAGCCTTTGAACTGGAACATACACCTGAAATTAAATGCAGATTCATGATCAGAACAGCAGGCCTTTCCTCTTTACCCCTCACAAATGACCAGTTCGGGAAACCCAAAGCTGGGACGTTATTTTGTGATTCTAAATTGGCTTAGTACAGTTTTTTAATATTTTATTTAATTTTCTAATTTGACTGGAGAATAGGTAGACTAGCAGCTACAGTATAAAATAAAACAAATTGCCTTTTTTTCCTTATTAACTAATCGAATTGGCTGCTTTTTATGTCTGTTGTTATTACCAAGAGAAAGGGTGAGAGACTTAATATTTCGGCAAACTAAGATGTACAGGCAGTGGAAGCTACAGCTGCTGTGGATAGAAAGGTGCCCTGCCTGTGTGAAGCTCTATCTAGCTGCATCCCATCAGGTGCAGAATCCGAGGTCACATGCTGTGTGCATGTGTACCTGGAAATGAAGGTAATAGGTGACTTTTCAGGCAAGAAATACACAGTAAACCTTTAACTATCTCTCTACATCCTACTGTTCACCTTATGATCGTTAGGTCGTGAGGTTTTGAGCAATCAGTGTCATTGGATTCATAGCTCCAGCAAAGAAAAGCACATTTAAGTCTTTTGCTTTGTTTAACCCCGTGGTGGCGAACCTATGGCACGCGTGCCACAGGCGGCACGCGGAGCCGTCTCTGGTGGCACGCGAGCCATTGCTGGGCCGAGCTGTTGCCTCCTCTTCGCGCATGCGCAGCTCTCCGCACATGTGCAGTCTGGGAATAGGCGAGAGGCTACAGCGGCCGGCCGCGCAGGGGAGAAGAAAGACAAGGGGCAACGGGGGCAGTAATGGGGATGGCGAAAGGCATGGGGGGGTGGCCTGCCTGGTTAAGCTGCCTTGCCTCGGCCTCATGGAGCTATGGCGGAGGCGGCGGTGCAGAGGCTGATCCAGCCAGCCGCGCAGGGCAGAGGTGCTGCCCAGGGCCAAAGGGGAGGCCGGGCAGATTGCGGGCACCAGCAGGAGTGCCGGCGCGAAGGCCGATTGCACGCGTGAGCAGGACAGCCGTGCAGGACAGAGGCAAAGACGAGCCTGACCGGCCGCAAAGGAAACAGGCGGGAAAGGTGAGTAGCACACCTAAAAACAAAAAAAAGGAGAGAGAGCGGGAAAAGCAACGAGCCGGCAGATCCTCCCAGAAACAGCTGGAAGTTCTGATCCCTCCATGGAAGTTTCCCATCCCTCCGCTGCCCGCCTTCTATGAGGGCGCTGGTTAAAGTTTGGAGGAGTTCCCCCCCCCCCGCTTTATTATTTTTTGGGGGAGGGGATTTACCAGGAATGGTGCCTCTCCCCGGGATGACCAGAAGGGATCCCCTTCTTCAAAGGGAGCCCCTGAGCTCGGCTATCCGGACAGCTCCCCGTCCGATCCAAGTGAGCCCATTCCAGCCCCAATCCTCACTTCTTCCGAATCAAGAGACGCTTTCAGGGCATCTT
>NW_015386417.1:289370-368269 GCF_001527695.2 Protobothrops mucrosquamatus
AAAAGAAAGAACACAAAAAACCCAACCAACTTGATAGCGATCACATAACACACTGACAAATGTCCTCTCAATTTCAATACATGACATCAATAACTGACTCCTACTGTGATCTGATTGGCTCATTGCCAAAACAAGATGATGAGCCTCCTGCCCACTGCCCCACCCACAGAGACCCTCTGGATCTCCCCTAACCCTGCCCGGCTCCCACAGGCATCCCTCCTCAGGAGCAACATCGAGGTGGCCATGCCCACCCTGGCCAGGCCCACCCACACTGCCATGACTACTATAGCCACGCCCACTCGGTGGCCACGGCCACTTGGTGGCCACACCTGCCTGGCACTCGGCGATGCATAAGTGGGTTTCGGGTTGTAGTTTGGGCACTCGGTCTCTAAAAGGTTCGCCACCACTGGTTTAACCCATTAACTATTTTTTCTTTCATATATGTAATGTATGGCAGTATACTGCAAGTAGACATAGAGTCTTATAAATTTTGAACCTACTTTGCAAGGGAGGAAGCTATTATTTTTACAACAGGTTTACTAATTTAAACTAGGGGGGGAGGTCTTTTTGTTTTTGTTTTATTCTTTTTAATTCATATTTTTAATGTTCTTGTCTAGTTTTGTTTTAGCTCTTAATTCTTTTTCAAATTTTGAATTTTAATTTTTCAACTAAAATAAAAAATTGAAGTTAAAAAGTATATTAATAAAAGAGAACATAAAACATTTCCAGGTTTTGTTATCCCCAAAGATCCCCACTCTGGCTAATTTCAGTTTTATCAAAATGGCCAACTTTCTCAAAAGTTAACTAATAAGCTAAGAGTCATCAAGACATCAAGAAGGTTGGCTCACTGGGATAATTTCTTTATTTTTTATTGAAGCAATGGGACTTTATTTTACTTTGATGTTTCAGGTATTCATCTGTGGAGATGATCGAAAAGCAAAAGAAAAGGTGATGGAGATTGTTCGGAGTCTTGGTCTTACTCCTTTGGATAAAGGTTCTCTCTTAGCATCAAAAGAAATTGAGAATTACCCTTTACAACTTTTTCCAATGTGGAGATTTCCCATCTACCTCTCTTTTGCTCTCAGTGCATTCATATTTTTATACAGTGTTGTCCGTGATATCATCTATAATCATGTTGAGAATGGAAAAAATAATTCTTTTTTTATTGCTGTTACAATTGCAAACCGGATCTGCCCTGTTGTGGCACTCGTTCTTCTTGCATTGGTCTATTTACCTGGAATCTTTGCAGCTATTCTCCAGTTATACAGAGGTACAAAGTACAGTCGTTTTCCTGATTGGCTGGATAAATGGATGCTCTGCCGGAAACAACTGGGATTGGTCGCCTTGGCTTATGCTTTCCTACATGTTTTATATACACTGATCATCCCCATTCGTTACTATGTAAGATGGAGGGCCAATTCTTTTGTCCTTCAACAGGTAAGCCAGTCTCATGCACTTTTTTCTCCCAATTCAACAGCTGATACAATACTAGGAAGAAAAGCAAATACCATGTTTTTCCTTGCTGCCCCCACCCTAATACAGATTTTTAAGGAGGAAAGTTCTAATAATTTCCCAAACTTCAGGGTTGCCCCAAATTGTTTCAGCATTTTCAGCCCATTTCAAATATTCTGATAAAATGGGGAAATTGCATCAAGTTCCCTTAGATCTAGCAAAGGAATGCTAAGTCATTTCAGATCCAGCTCATAACTGTCACTAGACTAGAGCATTAGAGCATTAGAGCATTAGAGCAGTTACCTACTCATTATTCATATCCTTTTGCCCATCATACCCAGTTGAAACCCTCTTGATCTGAAACCATCTCAGTTCTGACAAAATTGAGTGACTGTAGATATTTGGGCAACCTGGTTCTGAGGAATCTCCATCTCTATCCTTGGATGGGGCAGCATCTTCCCATTTGAAAGGGGCGTGCAATTTGTATGTCATTCTGTATTCACATATCCTGCTCAAAAAGCAAGTGGCAGTTGTGACTAGGAGGGCTTCTCCACAGATTCATCAATTGTGCCAGCTACACCCATTCCTTGATCTGGAGGCCTTTCAGACACATGCTTTGATAAACTCAATACTAGATAACTACAATATACTCTATATCAGGGGTGTCAATGCCGGCCTACGGGCTGGATGCATCATGGCGAAACTGCGCCTACTGCATTGTCGGCAATGGGAAAAAAGTCATGATACATCGCGACACATTTCGTGACGTTGCGAGTTTGACACCCCTGCTCTATATGGCATGGTCTTGGAGACCATTTGGAAGATGTAGCTCATCCAGAATATACCTAGGTGTGCCATGTGTCTTTACTGCTTTGTGAGCTGCCAATTGACTTCTGGGTGCAATTCAAGGTGCTCATTGTCATCTAGAAAACCCTTCATTGTGTAGATATTGATTATTTGAGGAACTATCTACATCCCATGATCTCTGCCCACCGAGTAAGACTGGACAACTTAGGCACACTTTAGGTCCCTTCAATTAAACTCACCTATTGGGGCCTAGAAAGTGCACCTTTCCTCTCATGGTACTTGATCTCTGGAACAGCATCCCTCCTCCGTGCCGACTCTTGAAAACGTAGCTGAACCTGTCATTTTTCAGAAAGGTGAGTCTGCATGTATAAAGATATTTAGCTTCTATGCTCTTCTAGATCTTTCAAAAGACTTATTTGAATGTGATGCAAGTGGAAGAAAATTTTCATCTGGAACTCCCCTCATGATATATAGGGGGGGGGGCAATATGTTGCAGATCTGTTATGAAATTATTATATTCACACATATATTTCTGTTTTCCATTAAGGTGTTTAATAACAAAACAGAACCATTTTGGACTGGCTTTGCCTGGCACAGTGATTCTTACCTTGCTTTGGGAATCTTAGGTTTTTTCCTGTTTGTTCTCCTTGGGATAACATCCTTGCCTTCTGTCAGCAACAGTGTTAATTGGAGAGAGTTTAGGTTTGTGCAGGTAAGATTCTGTTTGGCTAGTAAATTTACCTTGTTCTCATCCTTTTTTGCCTATCAGGTGTAACTAACTAGTATTTATCTTAATCTTTGGACAAGGATTGTTTCCCCTCCTCTACTTCAGCAGTTTTTAACCAGACATTAAAACAACATGGGCAGGGATGTACAAGGAATTTTAATAACCATGCTCACCAAAGCTGTATTCTCCTGATTCTCTCTCTTTGGGAAATTAGATGCCATGTTCTCAGAACTGTGACATCTTTCTCCTATCTCCTTCCTTCTAAATAGGTAGAACTTCAACTTTCATAACTCCTCTTTGGGAATTGTGAGTGTTAAAGTGTAAAATACAAGCAGAGTCCCAGGTTCAAAATGAAAAACTGAGATTACTCTGTGATTTCCCCAGCACATAAAACAGCCTTGAAATGAGTGTTTTCTAATTCTTTTCCTTATTTTGATATGTTTATGAAGACTAATTATTGATGCATATACATTAAAGAGGCTGTGTTGCAGATCTTTGTATATGTATGTATATAAATAGACACTGTAGCAAAGGGAGGGTTGTTGCCGGTTCTTTTTAGATAAAAAGCTTATATAAACTAATGTATTTTGGATAAATAAATGTATTATGCAATTACTAAGGCTTCCTATTTTTCATTTTATATATTTCAGTTTAATGCGAAAAAGGAAACTGTCCTTGACAGTCCATATTACTAAAATGTTTATCTTATACAATTTGAGTGTTATTTTGCACAGAGTTTTGCAGTCTTGTCAGGTTCAATCAATTAAACCATTCTAATAAATACAGTGGTCTTAAATTACAGCTCTAATCTAGGATAACTTAATATAGTTCAATACACTTGAGACTTGCATTCTCATTCTGTTGGGCTGCATTTCTAGAAACTCTAGCAAAGCTAGTTTGGTCCAATTTTGGTTAGCAATATAGAATCCTCTACAATTTTTACACTAACTTTCTAGAAAATGCATTCAGAAGTTAATATTTGTTTACTAACCATTGTTTTTGTTTGTTTCCACAGTCTTATCTGGGCTATGTTACACTGGTTTTGTGTACTGCCCATACACTGGGATATGGTGGGAAGAGGTTCTTGAATCATCTCTCATACCCATGGTTCCTTCCTCCAATTTATTTGCTCGCTCTCATTATTCCTTGCATCGTGTTGTTCATCAAGTTTTTCCTAATATTTCCATGTATAGACAGACCATTAACTGAAATTCGACAGGGCTGGGAGAGGAAACACAAACATATGAATCACTCAAACAGCAATGAGAACACCAAAGAATTATCATCTGTATAATTCCTGAATTCCTGTTAATCTGTATATTTTGAAAAGGACTGAGCATAGTCAAAGCACTAACCAGCAGAGACGCACTGAAAAAAATATCTTGAATACGAGCTTTTGTGAGTGATCAGGGAAGAACTTTATAAACCACATCTGTCACACTTGGAATGAGTTTCTGCAAGTTTTCAGGATTATGCTCAGATACCCATAAAACGGTTATAGGATTTCAGACCAGCAATAGCTTTCCAGCCAAAGATCTCTATATAAGTACACTATAAAATATACATATCTATAGTGCTACCTGCATACAAATTGTATTTTCTTTCTATCAGTATCTTTCAATCCATAAAGAATTTTTTTTATCTATGGGAAGCTATGACTTTATTGTGAGCTTAACAGGAGGGCTGCATAAGAGAACCCTACACTCGACACTCTTTGGCAATCAATAATGTGAACAAGAAATGCTAAATCCAGTCTTACTAAAGTATACCTAACAAAACATGAAAAAGCAATAAAAATATTCCCTGATTCTAATACAAAACTTGCCTGCTGCAGATCAGCAGGAAGACACATAAAAAAAAAAGTTTTCAAGTGGCTGCTTTAAGGTGTTTTTTTTTCCAGATGAAGGAAATGTTGGAAAGTTGGGGACTGAGAATCCTTTGAATCCACCCACATTCATCGTGCTACTTTCATTTTAAAGTTTTCTATGGTGAAATCTGCTGTGATTCATAAACTATCAGCAAAGAAGGCTGGGACAAATGGGGACAGAGACCTGATGTCAGATTTCACTTTCAAGTCTCCATAGCCTGAGTGTTCCCTCTGTTAGCAATGTCAAAGATTTTATGCTTCATTATTATGCATGTTTAAGTCAAACTCATAAGCTAAATCAGTTACAAAGGAGCAATTTAATTCAAATTTACTTACTGTATATTAGCAAATTATATTTGTATTGTATAAAAAAAAATACATGTACCGTATTCTGTTTTCCAAGGTTTGGTTTCCAAATTTGTTTATAAGCACTTATACTTATAAGTGCTTATGGGGAGAAACAGACTCAGGCTCAACCCTTCCAAGACTGAGTGGCTGTGGTTACCGGCTCCCCGGCATAGTCAGCTGACTCCATCACTGACTATAGGGGGCGAAACTTTGGCTCCCTCGGAGAGGGTGCGCAATCTGGGTGTCCTCCTGGATCCACGGCTGACACTAGAAGACCAGTTGACGGCCGTGGCCAGGGGGGCGTTTTACCGGGTACGCCTGGTTCACCAGTTGCGGCCTTTTCTGGACCGGGACGCCTTGCGCACAGTCACCCATGCTCTTGTCACCTCCCGCCTGGACTACTGTAATGCTCTCTACATGGGGCTCCCTTTGAGGAGCATTCGGAGGCTCCAGTTAGTCCAGAATGCAGCCGCGCGGGCGGTGATGGGAGTGACTCGTCGCTCCCATGTAACGCCGCTGTTGCGCGAGCTGCACTGGCTGCCGGTGGCTTTCCGGGTGCGCTTCAAGGTGCTGATTATCATCTTTAAAGCACTCCATGACATCGGACCTGGTTATCTCCGAGACTGCCTTCTGCCTCAGATTACCTCTCATCGGCCGATACGCTCCCACAGAGAGGGTCTCCTCAGGGTGCCGTCAGCCAGACAGTGCCGGCTGGCGACCCCCAGGGGGAGGGCCTTCTCGGTTGGAGCCCCCACCCTATGGAACGAACTACCCCCAGAGATCCGGGTGATTCCGGATCTCCCCTCCTTCCGCCGCGCCCTCAANCTGGCCTAAGGGTTATCTTAATTTGGTTTTAAAATAATTTTAATAAGAAAAGGCCAATAATTAATATTCTATTTTAATTACATTTTAAATTTAGTATTTTGTATCATGTACCTGTTTTAAATGGCTGTAAGCCGCCCTGAGTCCGTTGGGAGAAGGGCGGGGTAGAAATTTGAATAATAAATAAATAAATAAATAAATACTTGGTGTGTTTCAAAAGAAATAAAGAAAATCCTTTGAAGGAGAAACATTTCTTTGTCATTCAGACATCTTTTGCTCTTGATCAGTAGAGAAGAAGATTTAAGATCAACTATAAAGATCAAGGAAGTCTGTTTTGAGTAGGAGGACAAGAAAAGAATTAATAGAAATTTACACCTAAGAGTTCAGCAAATAAGACTTTTAATAAAGTGATGACGTTTCACCAAACAATACAGCAAAAGTTAAGAGAACTGTGATACAAATCCCTGGGACAAGTTCAGTGAATATAAATTAAATCACGCCAAAATTCACTGACTAAAGACAGAAAGGATTGGTACAAAAGAGGCATGGTATGGAACTGGATTAGGCCACATTTTTTTTCTTCAAAGTACCAATGGAGGGTTCAGATCCATAAGCTAAGCTAGGTCAATCTGCCTTCTGATCAATCAGTCTAATATCAACCTGCTTGCTGGGAACCTGTGCCCAGTTTGGCTGCTTGGGTTTAGTCTCACCTCAGCATAATCTGAACACAGGCATATTGCCCCATTTTTTTCACTAATTCCCAAGTATTTCATGCTGCATTGCCACATTGTGCAGCTAGCAACATGAAACATATAAACATGAAAGCCCAATGTAGTACATGCATTAATAAACCGATTAAGGGGATGGGTACCTGGGGAGGACCAAGACCTATTTTGCTAGTGGCAGAACAGAACAAGGCTGGCTAACTCCAAATCTGGTTTTGATGGTCTCTGAGTGCCATCTTGTTCTTGCATTTTGTGCCTTTCAATTTGCCAGCTGGCCTTTCCAGTTGCATTAACAGCAAACTAGAACAAATGCCAGGGGACTGGAGGAAAATAATTGCCCTATCAAAAAGGAAGAATGAGAATCCAGCCAATAAACATAAATGCCTTGAAATATTCTGGAACAGATGATAAAAAAGCAACACATAAGCTTCTAGAATACAATGGCATAATTATCAGATGTCAACATACATTTGTCAAGAGCAAATCTACCATTATTGTTAATCAAACAACTTTCTTAGTAAAGCATAGAAATGTTGTAGATACTTTAATTTTAGCAAAGTACTTTACACACTACTATATGATATTCTCATTAGCAGACTAGGAGAAGTGGAGAGGGTAGTATATACCGACTTCAAAAATCAAAATCAAAGATGCTCATCAATGTTTTTTATCAAATCATTATTTCTTTATCAAATCATTATTCTGCCTTGAATTGCACAATTCATTAAATGTTCATTTTTGTGCAATTCAAGGCAGAATAATTTCTCCTTCAAGAGAGGATTCCAAAAATTTCTCACTACCTGAAGCAGAAATAGAACAGTAGAAAAAATAGTGAGAAAGATCTACAGATTTATTGGAACATACATAAACATGCATACTGTGTGATTTTTTTTTAAGGAATTAGCTCTCCCCAGTAGCTTGAAATCATAATATGATAATTGTTTCTTTAAATGATGGAGATATTATCCACCTTAAACAATGTTTAAGGGTTTTATTAAAGATGTACCAAAGGAGAATGTATGAAAATTTAGAAAGATTTCTTTGAGCAAAAATGTCTAAAATATGTTTTAGCTAGTAAATTATTGTTTATATTATTTAAATTCCAAAAATATCTGAAAAAAAGCCAAAATAATGCACATGAATAGTTAAGATTATAAACCAATAAATATAAGGTAACATGGAAATGTGATTGGATTCAAAAAAGCACATGAGGTGCGTAACTAGCAATGAATTGCCCTAATAATTCTTTTGGCCATAATTGAACATCTGCCAGTTTCTGCATGCAGAAAAGAAACAGGTGCACTTTTAGGTATACTTAAGTTCTAGAGAGCTTATTTTGGAAAAATTCCATGTCATAAGAATTAGAAATTAAAGCCTCATCATTCAAGCTTAATTTTAAAAAAATCAATTAAGTCTTAGAAATAAATATATTAAAAAAGAATCAAATACAGAAATATGAAAAAGTGGCCTTGAATTACTTGTATGTAGGTTATCCATTGTCCATTAATCTTTTTTAAAGTAAGTATTTTATAGCAGCACATTGATTTGGTTATATGCAGGGCTGTTAGCAAAAAATATTGTACAATGTTTCTGAAGATAAGTTATATAATTTATGTGTGTGTGAAGATTGAATAAAACATTTACATAAAATGCTAAACCATGATTTACTGAGTAACTCTAATTATTTTCAAATATGACCTTAAAAAAACCTAATCATAGTCCTGTAGGATTTAGCTTAAATCAGGCATGTCAAACTCGCGATGTCACATGACGTTGTGCGATGTATCACGACTTTTTCCCCATTGCCAGCAATGGGGTGGGCATGGTTTTAGCATGATGCATCCGGCCCGTGGGCTGGCAGTTTGACATGCCTGGCTTAAATTAATAATCATCAACTTCCTAGGCTTCAACTTACAACCACAATTGGGATTCCATTTCTAAGCAAGGCAGTTGTTAAATGACTCACACCTGATTTTTAAGGCCTTTTTTGCCACAATCATTAACCACACAACTGTTCAACCAAATTTGGCTTTCTCCATTTACTTTGCTTGTTGAAAGCTGACTGGGAAGATCATAAATGGCAATCACATGACACTGGGACACTACAACGGTGATAAATACATGCCAACTGCAAAATGTCCAAATTTTGATCCTGTTTGTGGGGACACTGCAACAATCATAAATGCAAGGACCAGTCATAAGTCACTTTCTTCAGCATTGTCATAACTTTGAATAGTTGATAAAGTATAAGTCAAGGACAGCCTGTATTTGACTTAAACCATTATCGTCATCATCATCATCAGGATATTGCTACTTTTATTAAACAGCTCTGCGGTGCTCTGGTGCAACTTCCTCCTTTTGGTGTACATGCAATATCACAACACTCATATTAAAAGGTGCAAGTCTTGCACTACAGCACCACAACACCACTTTTTGTCCATTTGGCTTCTTTTCTGCAGGTGATGAATTAAAGGATGAAATCCTAGAATCTAGGACCTAGATGTTTGTTTGGGGTACACGCTTCTATAAAGTGGGATTTGCTGCCATATAATCAAATAAAGTGGGATTTGCTGCCATATAATCAAAATGAAGAACATGTCTGAAAGCAATCCTGTGTGAGAAACCTGTCCCTGTCAAGGCACATGGAACCTATTTCTGAGTAACGAGTAGGTTTCGCGCCCAGCAACCCAGTGGACAAAGAAGACCTAGAGCTGAAAGACTAAAATCCCTCGGATTCCCAAGTGGGTACAGCACCTACGTATGACATGACGATGTAGCTTATCCTTCCTTTCCCACGTCCAGCATGGACTGTTCATAAAGCAAATATTCTTAATTATCTATACGCGCACACATTTGCTAATTCCTCCTCCGGAAACTGTCATCTAGGTTTCCAATACTTAGTTTCATCATCACAAACAAAGTTTCAATATAAAAAAATAAAGGATATCCGGCTTATACCATTCTCATCAGAAAAGAGGAGCGAGTTAATGCCAGGTGCTTCGTCCAATTTTATACAAGACGGGCAAGGAATGGTGAGATCGAAGGGAAATACACGGTCAGAAACGGCGCCACTTGCAGTTTCCCCGCGGAGAAACATTTTCCAATCCCTTCCTTTCGCGACAATGGTTTGATCCGGACTTCCTCCGGTTTGGGGCAGCGCTGAGAGGTCACAGAGAGGTTGCAAGCGGTTTCCGAAGAGTAGCTAATAGAAGATTATGGCGTATTCTGGTCCCGGAGGCGCCTATTACCAGGGCGGGGTAAGACAGCTTGAAGCGCAAAAGAGCCGCTCCGGGCGCCGTCTCCTTTTAGCGTCCGCGGGGGAATGGCTTTGTTTGCTTGTTGAAAGCTTGATTACGGTTTGCTTGATTACGTTAGCTGTAGGGATGTGGAAGATGGCACCGCGAAGGGAAGTGAAAAACCTATCTGAATTAATCCAGAGCCAGAAGGCCGCTTTGGAGAGGGGGGAGGCCTTCGCGCGGAACCTGACTTGGTGGGGTCTCGTGGAATTAATCGGAGCACCTTTCCAAAGCGGAGCCACGCGCGATGGGCGCTTAGAAAGTCTCAAATCCGGTTCCCGATTTACAGGAAGAGACTCCGCCCTCTGTAAAACGCCACAGGCGGTCTGCCAATAATTGTCGATACAACTGATCGGGTTTGCGCATTCCTCTAAATCATATTTTTTTCTGGATCTTGGTTTATCCAGTAAACTATTGGTTGCTTGGTAATTAGTGCCGAGCATCCAGTAAGTCGAACGGTTAAGCTAAAATCGTTGTGTTTTAGGGCAAGGCCCTAAAATGAACTATTGTGCAATTTCTAGAGGCTGCTAACTTAAGAGAGAAACAGATCTATACTGATCTGAATATTGATAGCTCAATAAAAGGCAATCCTGAATCTTGACTTTAACACAGATCCTGTGTGTTTTAACGAATTAATTTTAATTTCTGTGTTTACCGAACTATAACTTCTCTTGAGTTAAATGAATGCCATCTTCTTTGCATTGGGATCTCCAGGCTACTACTTGTGGTATAATTTGCACAGTATTGCAAAGAAGTAGATTATTCTGTTTATATAATAATACTCTAAAATATGGAGTAAGATGTTTGAGGTTCAAATTGTATTATCTTTATTTCTGGCTATATGATTCAGCTGTACATGTTTGAAAGAGAGTTTATGTAGGCACTCAGTGCTAATCAGATGTCAATCCTCAGGTCAGCCCAGCTCTGACAATATTATGCAGGGTTGCTTTAAAGAGAAAAATCATCATTTAAATAAAAAATAATAATTAAATTTTAAAAAAACCAAGGTATCTCTGCTTGCCCAGTTGAACATTTGTTTCACACTTGGGCTGCACCAACTTTCCCTTTTATTGTGTAAATATCCTTTTCTGGAAAAGATTAACACAATGAACCATGTCATACTTCCCTCCCTATATTAATCTTCTAGTAATTCTGTAGACGTTGAATTTGAATTACAAGATCTTGTTCGAGACCCAATCAGCTTCAAGGGGACTTTTAGTGTTCCTGATCTAATTTGATTCTTTAATGGACTAATTTCTCAATAACACTGATGCTTTTGGGGAGACAGGAGAAATGAGGCCTGCATTTAATGTGTGGTTCTAAAACATTGTGTGTGTGATAATATATCACTTAGAATTACATGAAAAGAGGCAGCAAAAATATTGAATACATATAGTTGTGTTTTTTTAGTGTTTCCTTTAGGACTACCCAATCTACTATCAAAAATTCAGAGAGCCATTAAACATCCACATTTAGAGTTTACTTTGGTAATCCATTTTCTGTAGCTTTTTTCCTGCATGAAAATTGAAATGCATATCAGAACAAAAGTTTATTTAACCACCATGCTTCATCGCTGCTGCCTTTTGGAAATACTTGATTGCCAATTGTGCCCTTCCCAGCCAAAACCATACAAATTGTATTACAGAAAATATAGCCAAGGAGCTTTTAATTTTTCAATAAGAAGAAAATTATAGTTAAATTAAATACAAATATATCCATATTAAACCTACACCTATAATTTCTTAAATGAATCTTGGGCAAACATGTAAGGCTGAATTCTGTCTTACTGTACTCTATAAAATCTAGTTTCAATATGAATGTTGCACATGATCTATCTTCTTACGACTTCATACAGGCATAGACGCTGTCATCAATTGCTGGCAGAGTAATCTTCCTCTTTTCACCAATAAATACCAGGATGAACGTTAGGTGCAGTTTTTTAAATATTTCATTATGCCAACTCAATGAATGCCTACTTATTTCCTTTTACCAACTTGTGAACTATGAACTTTGCAACATTCGTAATGAATAGATTTGCTAAACAAAGAAGGCATTTCCTTGTATAAAACAAATAGTTCTGCTAAGAGATTTTGTTTCTGGATAATTCTAGTTTATTACAATGAAAAGGTACTTGGGTTGCAGCCAACAGTCATTTGAATTTTTGTTTCTCTTTACCTATTGTATTAAACTATGATGGTTTGCTTGCTTTTAGCTTAGTGTGATGAGAGAACCTAATTTTGGTTTGCAAAATCATGGTCACAATTTAATATATGGTATGAAGCCAGCACCATGGCTATTTCAACAAAGCATTGTTAAAACAAACCAAACTGAGTGTAATGAACAGCCAGTAACTGAGTAACCTTAAAGTATGATACTACAGACATCACAGCTGATATTTCCTAAAACCAGCCAAGTGTTTTTATCTTGAATTCTGGTCCTCTGGCTTTTTCCCCTTCTGATGCAAAAGATTTTTTTTTCATCTCAAGATTCATGTAACTGAAAGGCCTAATTCAGGGGTTTCAAACTCGCTGCGTCACGTGATGTATTGTGATATATTGTGACTTTTTTCCCATTGCCAGAGTTGGGGTGGGCGCAGCCTCCACATGATGCATCCAGCCTGCAAGCTGGCAGTTTGACATCCCTGGCCTAATCTGTGCCTTTCAGTTTTCCAATTACAAAATCTCTGCATTTGTTACAGAAATGAGAGGCTTGGGGATATACTGGTTTAAGACTGCATCTTATATATGAATGAATTATTCTGTTTGGGATTAAGTGACGGAATATCACATACGTGCACAGAATTTTCTATTATTGGCAATTTCTCTCGGAGAGAGAAGTAGAATAGTGCTCTGGCAGTGGAGTGAATCCTCTACCACTCCCAATATCTCCTTAGCTGCCTTATGACTGTGCTTTATCCAAATTCCTATGATTGTTCAGGGTATGTCCCTAAGTAATAATTTTATACCGTGTACCTGAAATATTACCCCTTTTACTGGTTTGACCAATCAATTAATCTCCTTCCTTGTCTATATCAAGTACCAAAGGAAACATGGATTGCCTTCAGAACATGGATTGCTTTAGAAATTGAGGGTGTTCCATCATTAGAGGTTCTAAAGAAGAGATTGGACAGTCTTTTGTCTGGAATGATATAGGCTTCAGTAGGGGGTTGGACTAAAAGACCTCCATGGTCCCTTCCTGGTATTCTGCATTCTGATGGATTAAATTGGCCTTTGTCTAGATAATGTAAAATATTTGTAGGCACATTGCAGTCAGATATAAAAGACTGCCAGTCTATTGAAACTATCTTAGTATGAAATGCTTCTTAAATATTCCTGGGTTTTGGTTATTTGCAATTTAGGTTAGTATTTTATTTCATTTTTAGTATGGAAGTGCTCCAGGTGGACCAGCATTTCCTGGTCAGGCTCAAGATCCATTATATGGTTATTTTGCTGCAGTAGCTGGGCAGGTATGATTTTCTACCTTACTGGTACAAGATTGCTGATCCAGATATATGTTGTTAGTTAATTTTTTAAATTAGTTATGTAATGTCTCTTATTTTTTTTATTCAAAATATACAATGTGTCTTCTGCAAAGTATAAAAATGGATTGAATAATATACAACATAGCTCTTTTTTTTTGAAGTATGTCTTCCTTCCTTCATTTCATCACCAACGGATTAATTTTGCATACTTTTTCCTCAGTGGGCATATCTTCACAGCTACACTCCACCATTCATTGGAGTGGAAAGCAGTAATTTACACTTGTTAAGGTTGCATTGAAGAAAGAATTAAAAGAATTGTATAAACAATTGTTGCAACCAAGGATCAGAGATTTCTTTCCCAGGACATAGAAAACATTGTTGGTTCTTATATGCCCAAGTATGTGAGTGTCCCCATTCATATGTCACCATCTGCTCATGTCTTTGATCCCATAATACCTGCTATCTTGTTGGGGAAAGGAGAAATGTTTGGGACATTGGCTATTACGCAAATCATAAGCAACCTAGAATTAAGGAGAAACTTCCTGACGGTTAGAACAATTAACCAGTGGAACAACCTGCCTCCAGAAGCGGTGAATGCTCCAACACTGGAAGTTTTTAAGAAGAGACTGGACAGCCATTTGTCCGAAATGGTATAGGGTTTCCTGCCTGAGCAGGGGGTTGGACTAGATGACCTCCAAGGTCCCTTCCAACTCTACTACTACTACTACTACTACTACTATTATTATTATTATTATTATTATTATTATTACTATTACTATTACTATTACTATTATTATTATTGAATAAAGCTGGATTGACATTGTTTGTGTTTTCAAAGGATGGGCAAATAGATGCCGATGAGCTACAAAAATGTCTGACTCAGTCAGGAATTGCTGGTACCTATAAACGTAAGTTTGACAAATGAACATTTCTATGCTATGTATAAGACTTCCTCTGTGGTGTAAATTTTCATGGACTAGAATCCTTGAATTGAATGATAAGTCAAAGATTACTTGAATTCCCACATGCCCCATTCACCTTGGCAGTGGTCTGGCATTATGGGGATTGTAGATCACAACTCATTACCTTGACTTGGCCAGATCTGACTAATACTTTGATCGAAATACAACAGGGAAGTCCAGGTTAATAGAGTAGACTGGCAAGTTAAAAAAGCATTTTGGAAGAAAACAACAGTAAACCACTACCACATGTTGTTGTGAAAATAACATGGACATATCCATATAATCATTAGTCATCAAGTTCAACTTGATAAAGTACTTTGATTAAGTAACTTTTACTTCTGTTTGAATCAATGGAAATTTCATAGCATTATAGGAAAATGTTTATAGTATTGCTCTGTCTTAAAAATTATTTTCTTAGTATTGCAGAGACAAATAATACACATTAATTAATTAGTGACGTGCATTACTTATTTGTTCTCTTTTTTTAAAACAGCCTTTAATTTAGAAACTTGCAGACTCATGATTTCCATGCTTGATGTATCCTTCATTTGTCTGGCTCTGATTTTTACTACATTTGTGGGTTGCGAGAAATGGTTTCAGGTAATGGAGAGTACTTTGGCAGCTAAAATCACTTTTAGCTTTTATGTAGAGTGTTTTGATCTTTTTTTTCTGACAATTAGAACAATTAATTAGTGGAAAGACTTGCCTCTAGAAGTTGTGAGTGATCCAACACAGGAGGTTTTTAAGAAGAGATTGGACAACTGTTTGTCCGAAATGATACAGGGTTTCCTGCATGAGGATGGGGTTCGACTAGAAAATTTCCCTTCCAACTCTGTTATTCTGACCATTTTATAATTTATGGTATGAAATCCGCACCAGGTAAAATTAACCATAGCAGACACATATTTTAATAAAGAAACTTTTCTTTCTATGTAGGTTTTTATCTATGGGGGGGGGGTAGCCAATGTGATTATGTTGTGTTGAAATTGTTTGAAATCAATGTTTCATTGCTAATTGAGTAGATTCTGCATACACTTTTGTAATTTAGCTATTGCATATCTTTCTATTAAAGCGTTTCTGTGATATCCTTTTATTTATATATATAAATAAGGTTTTGCTCCAAAATGTGCATAGAATTGCAGTTGAATTCAATAATTTTTCAGTTAAAAAGTAATCATCTACGCTTGATATCAGAGCTGCAGTCCTGAGAACAATAAAGAATATTTTGCATTTGCTTTACTATTAGTATGGTTTGATCCTTAACAATAATCCAGAGAGATATGTCTGGCACAATGGGGTTCAATGAATTTAAAGAGCTTTGGGCTGTACTGAATGGCTGGAGGCAACATTTTATGAGTGTGGATGGTGACCGCAGTGGTACAGTTGATTCTCAGGAGCTGCAAAAAGCATTGTTATCCATGGGTGAGTTGTAGAACTTTTCTCTGGCTAGGGTTAATGGCCACAGGAAAAACCTAAAGAACCCCGAATCTTCCTTAACCTAAAAGTCTTTTGATTTCTCAAGACTTCAACTCCCAGAATTCTCCAGTTGTGTTCAGACTAGGGAAGATTGATCTAGTCTAGTCCTTGTAAAACTCAGTGGAGATTAATAGAAACTGTTACTATACCTCCCCTCAATCTTCTGTTCTACAAGTAACGTAGTCTCAGTTCCCTTAACCATTAATCATCAGTTTTTTGCTCTCTGTTATCTCATCGTGGACATTATTCTCTGAATTCCAATTTGTTAGTAGCCCTTTTGGACTGAATATAATATTCCAGGAGGGGACTGACCAAGACAGAGCTAAATAGGAATAGCACTTGCCATGATCCATAAATCTGTTAAGCTGGTATAATTCTAGCAAGAACTATGGCCTGCCTGTTTTATCACAAATCTATACTCCTTCCTCCTAACTGTTGTTATTCTTTTGGGGGCTGTCCATGATTCCATTTCCTTTTAGCATTTTAAAAGCTCTATATATCCACTAGGTTTCCTTGGAAGTTTCCTTTTTTTTCTGGTAAAGGTTGTTATCAATTATGCTTCCATTATCTCATTTTGCAGGACTTCCTGTTTTTCCCCAGACTCCTAGAAACATTATTTGGAATAAAACCGATGCTAAAGATTGATGTTTTGTTTTGCAGTAAAGCACCTGTCCATCTCACTTTTTAAGAGTCATCTTGCAATTGTCCTACCTGAATATACATTACCCAATAAAGGATATTTCTGATACAGGATATTCAACATGTTTACTTTCTTTTGTGTCTTTTATTTATTTAGGATTTAGATTGAGTCCACAGGCCATCAATGGAATTGTGAAACGATACAGCTGTCGTGGAAAGATCAGTTTTGATGACTATATAGCCTGCTGTGTAAAACTCAGAGCTCTTACTGGTATGATTAATTTCACAACAATTACTGGACTTGACTGATTTTTAATTTCTCTTTTTATCAAGTCAAGTGTGATGGAATGGTCTGTGTAAGCCATCCAGTCTATCTGTTTATGTTAGGAAAACAAATTTAAACTATCTTCAACAGAAGGCCTTTTAACCATTGGATGAAGATCTTTCTGGATGGCTAGCCCATCATCATTAATCTTTTACTTGAGGTTCAGTTGACTTTAATCTCATAATAGTTTAAATCCATTAGATCTAGTCCTAATAATTTTATTCTAAAACTGTTTTTGTCTATGACATAGAAAATGTTCCAGCATTTCAAGTATTTTATATTTTATTCTATTTCTGAATTTTTCTTCCAGGTTAAATCATATTGATACATTTTTTTAACAGCACCAAATGTAGGAAAGAGAAATCTCTACACTTTGATTAGAACTTGTGGATTTACAAAGTGTATTAGTTTTTTAATCCTTGGGCCTAAATTAATCAGTAGATCATTGTTCAAAAATAATTTCTTGTGTTTGTCAATTTTTAGTTAGTTTTTCTGAAACTGACAGTTATAATAGACTATTTTCTTCTCCTAACATGTGATTTGCCATCTGATTCATTTTATTTTATTTTATTTCTTTACAGATAGTTTCCGAAGAAGGGATGCAGCCCAGCAAGGGATGGTGAATTTCCAATATGATGATGTAAGTGGTTTTAAATTAGTCTTTCCAGCTAGAGATGTGAAATATGCTTTTCCTTAAGTGTTGTGAACAGTGATTTCAGTATCAGTTGTTGAAATTTGTTTTCATAGTAATTATCTCTTCTTCCACTGGACTTTTTATAAAATCTTATAGATGTGCCCTTTCCTACATTAAAAGCTATTCCCAGATAATAGACTTTGAGGATCATAAGTCTGTTATATAGCAACAGTGAAAACTGTATCTTAACATGATCAGCCTAACACTGTGTTGCCTATACCAAAAGTGGGCAATAAATTTTCCCAAGAAGCCACATGAGAAACGGACTATTGTGGAAGACTGTCCTTCCTGCTGCTGCTGCTCCCTGTTATCACCCTTGTCTGAATAAGAACAAAGAGCCAGATATGGCCAATGGCCCTAAAATGCCCAGTCTATCCTGCACCAAACTTTCCCAAATTGGTACATCTTCCATATGTATGTATTTTACTTCCCAGAATTCTGATGGCAATTGGTGAGAATTCTAGGAGTGGATGTCAATATGGTTGGAGGGCCAGAATGGAAGTAACTACTGTGTTTCCCCAAAGGTTAAGACCTACCGGTAAAATAAGCCCTAGCTTGATTTTGGGGAGTGGGCCTAATATAAGCTCTACCCCCAAAATAAGCCCTAGTCTTGGGGCAAGGCACAAGCTAGGGTGGGGTTGGGGGGTGGAGCTGCTTTAGGCGCCCGGCACTCACTTACCAGGCCTCTCATGAATTGACACCTGCCTCTTCTCGTCGGCCCACTTCTTCCCCCAACCTGCATTTCACAGAGACCTTTTCAGAAGGCCTCTGCAGCCGAGAACCGAGCCACCCGAAAATAAGACTTGGTGCCTCTTTAGGAGGCAAAAAAAAAAAGACTGGGTCTTATTTTCAGGGAAACACAGTAGTATATAGCTAGCAGCAGTAGTATATAGCTAGCAACAGTCCAATATACTGGTAGCTTTTGAATATTGGATTTTAGGCAACTCCTTTCCAGCCTTACTTGGGAACACTATCAGTTGAACCTAATGTTTTTTGTATACAAAGCATATATCATTAGGCTACATGTGCTACTCAAGTTAGTGTCAGACATTTTCCAATAGACTGTCTCATGTCATGTGCTGGATCGCGCTAGATTCATACTGGATGCTAGTCTATGAGTCTTCTTACTGAAGTCCTAACTTGCTCCCTCACTGCGCCAAAATGCCACGTATATTTCCAGTAGTTAGCAAAGTGATTAAAAGAAGTATAAGCTGTCAGGCAGTATAGATCAGTATCTTAAAGAACTTCAGTCTTTCTTGGCAGGAATTGAGAACCATTAGATAATGCTCCTGTGGCTTTTCATATCAAGAATTTGCAAGATGGTGCATTGGCCACACCATTAAATGATAGCCATAATATCCCCAGTTGTTTTAAAATGATTTAAAATATTAAAAATGAGTGAGAAGTTGTCAATGTAGTTGTAATGGCCTACTGTTGAAGTCTAGATGCTAATTTTCAATTCTCATCAGGCATTACAGTTTTTAGGAACAATGAGGCCCAACTGCTCAAGGTCCACAGGCTCCCTATCTCTGTATTACAGTAATCTTGCAATGGATAATTGCATAAAAAAGATTGTGATAACAAACTATACCTGATACACAGTTTCTTTCTTTCGCAGTTCGTTCAGTGTGTCATGAGCATCTAACTCAGAATGAAGATAGACAGATGAGCATGGATCTACATTCCATATCACTTTGCTTTGCGTCAAACCAATATGCTATGTAACTAAATTGTGATATTTGCATATTTTATAAATATTAATCAATATGCTTTTATAGTTTTTGTAACTAATGAAAGAAGGAAATACAATAAATGTTGTTTGAGTGGATCTGCTTTATATATTTATAATTTGCATGAGGAGAAAAGGAAACAAATTATTCATGTTTACATTTAATTTTTCTGTATCATTTAAAATTGATCACATTGGAAGATGCTTTGTATCAACACTATCTAGGAAGTTAAAATAGGAATGTATTGAAATGAATTCATAAAATGTCATGGAGGTTTATTTCTAGGAAGTTTTTTTAAAAACTCAGAATAAACTAAAAGTTTGTCACTTTCTACGCAGTAAGCAAAACATTTTTCTAAGTGTTCAGTTGGCTGTCTTAATATTTTACTCTGGTGTTTATTTCATAGAAACTGCCCAATTGGGAGTTGATTTAATTACATTTGCCATTTTAGTTTAGTTTTTTATTTTAACCATTTATATGGTTTTCCATCTCACTACTGTGACTCTGCTACTGCTACATCACATATCTGCATGCGAGGAATATTATTGGGATCAGGAAGAGAATAATTGCCTACATTTCATTTTTTAAAACACATGTCCCCCATCTACGTGTACTAAAGTTGATACACAATTCAATAATTTCAGTGGCAGTTGACAAGAATTTTGGCTACATTATTTTTTCTCTAGAGAGATATTTTTCCCCATCCTCAAAATAAACACAACTTTCATGTTGTGTCTCTTGCAGAACGCATCTTTTGTTTTAAATAAATAACTGCTTTACCAAAAGCTTTCGCTTGACATATTTGGTTGTATATGCATTGAATGGCACCATAAAGCATAATATAGACTAAAAGGTTACAGCGTATTGATTATAAAGAACATTTTTCTTTTATAATGAACACACTCTAGAGTAATTGTAGATTACAACAGAAAATTTCTTTAAATTATTCCCTTCCACTTTTCCCAATAAGAGAGGGATTGACAAGTGACCAAGTATAACAGGTTTCATTTTTTACAAAGAACCACTTTGAAACTACAATTTGTACAGATAGTCCTCGAATTACAACAGTTCATTTAGTGACCCTTCAAAGTTACAATGGCACACAAAGTTACAAAGGTCGTGTTTTTCACACTTATTACTGTTGCAGCATCCCTATGGTCACATGATCAAAATTCAGATGCTCGGCAACTGGTTTATATGGCGGTTGCCATGTGTCCCTGGGTCATGTGATCAGCTTTTGCGACCTTCTGACAAGCAAAGTCAATGGGGAAGCCGGGTTCACTTAACAAATCATCTTACTAACTTAACAAATGCAGGGATTCACTTCACAACTGTGGCAAGAAAATTCGTAAAATGGAGCAAAACTCACTTAACAAATGTCTCGCTTAGCAACATAAATTTTGAACTCAGTTGTGGTTATAACTCAAGGACTACGTGTAGTCATTTATTCCCACCTTGAGTATTTCTAATCTGTCAGAATTCTAGATGTTTCTCATCTACAATTGGAAAAAAACATGAATTTGTTGAATATCTACCGTACTTATAAATGGAGTGCATTTTCAGGGAGCTTTTTGACAAGCTGTTGGACTTCTGTTTTGTTAACTACTCCCACATAGTTCATATAGTGAAAGCTCTTCCTATTTTCTTATTTGTGGAGCTGACTGTAGGCTATGCCTAGCTTCTTTGTTCCCAGGCTGTATATTAAATTGGAATGATGCATCTTTTCCAGACTTATATATAAAATAAAACAAGAATTAGTTGGTCGGGGCTGCAGACAACATTTTGTAACATTCTGGATGTAGCTTCATTAGTAGTTGTACATTTACAGCAATTTAAGTGTTATTTGGGGTAGTTTCAATAAGGTTGAATATTAGCATTTGAACTTGAAAAAAACATACTAATACAGCATTATGTATTAGTAGCAATGGCAGCAATGGTAATTATCCATAATTTTTAATAGAAATTTTTAATATTTTGGGGTTGGTTGACAGACTTACAATAGTGCTGCCATAGAAGGCACAGCAAGTCATGGAACATCCATTTGCCAATAGGCAAACTAGTGGAGTTACCTTTAGGCTATGTCATCTGCTATGTTCCTTCTGCACCAAGAGAGTATACTTCTATGTCCTTTCAGTTTTTTAGGAACAGTACAGAATAGATTACCTTTAAGATTATCACTAGACTACAGGTGATCATCCATCTAAATTCTTAGGTTTATTATTTGGAAATTATAAGGTAAGCTAAATAGTGCCAACTTGAGGATATTCCTTTTCTATATTTTGTAAATTAAAATGCTCAATGCTATAATTTTTGTTTATAATTTAATTCTTCCAGGCCCATTGGCTCATCTTTTTCAGATTTACAATACAACATATTTGCTTATTTCTGAAAAGTATCTAATTAGACATATCAGTAGTGGTCTTCTTTCAGCTCTCCCTTGTGTCTTGCAAAGCACCCCTGGATTTTTTATTTTTTTAAAGAGCCTTGTTGTGATCCTTTTTTTAGTAGTAATGAATCCATTTTGGATATTAGAGAATTGACAGGATTTTATCAGCCTACAAACCTTAAAAATAATAGTCATTGATAAACACCATAATAATTAAACATTTTAAAGTACAGTTGCCATGATTTGAAACGCATTCTTTTATTGACATAATGATACATTACTAACAATGTAATTACTTTGCATTAGATATTTTAATAGTTAGGAATTCTATGGTGATTGAAATATGCAAGTTTTGATATCCCCAGGTTATAACTTTATTTAAAAAATTATTTTGTCCAGTTACAGGAAAGCTGGCTTTATAAATTTTGATACAACAACAAAATTGTTCAGCACTGCAGTGATAAAAAGAAGAGAGTTTTGCATTGGAATTGACAAAATTTAATGTTTCAAGAAACACATGGTTAGTTGCTATTATAGAAACAATATCCAGTGGTAAATACAGCTTTTTACACATGGGATAATTTTAATTATTTGAACTATATAACCAACACAAAAACACTACATCAATAATCCAATTTCTATATTTTTCACCGACTATGTTGAAGTATTTATGTTGACAATGCTTTAATGACAGATTTACAATATGGTAGTAATTATATTAAAAAAACCACAACAATTAATAGTTAAAATTAAAATAAATTGCCAGCACACTTCCATATAATGTTAGAATGGTGAGCAGTGTCCAGATAACTCAGTGGTACATTTTTGCTTAAAGATTTATAGTTTAATAAGCACCAGACCATATGCCCTAGTACATATATATTCTCAATATTTAGACAAGTCAGCATTATTGTATCATAGTAAGATATGTGATACCTTAGGATTTGCAGAATTACAACTGTGATATTTTACAGTTATTACTTAGCACCACTAAGCATCCAAAGGGCAGTAAAGCATATTTACAAGTGTTTCCAAATAGTTCGTAAAAAATATATCTTCAAAAATTTGAATATGTAAGGTCATAAGGCCTCTAAGGCTTTAAAAAAATACTTCTATGGCCATTTTTCTAATTTATAAAGACCAGAGGGATATTTTATTTTAATTTTCACACTTGTAATTTAAATAAGATTTACAAATCTATTTGTTAAATTCCACTGTGCCATCTTCTCCTGCCTGATTGTCAAAATGATGTAGGGAAGACTGTCCCATACTAGCCTGTTTTCTTTTTTTGTGTAATGCTTCCCACTTACATTATTAATTTATCTCTTTTTTTTTTTACTTTCAAATAGCTTATGTTAGATTTCTTTTTGGATTTCAAAATAAGTTTTACAAAAGCTTTGTTTCATTCAAACTGAAGATTAGAACAAATTGTTTTATAAGGTTAAAGACTGATATACTTAGCAAACCTGGTGAGAGACTCCAAAAATTAATAAATTACTGCAAATGCTACCAGATAAAGTCATTTTAAACCAGGTTTACACATCATGTGGAATTGCTGATGCCTTTTAAATAGCACAAAAATAATTAGTAGCTATTATAAACACATCCAAAATTCACTTTGAAACTAAGACAATATTTTAGATAAAATGAAAAAGTGATCCTGTTTTTGTTTTTAAGCAAAGTTATGAGGACAGAAATCCAATTATAAAGCTCTGAAAGTTTTTTTTATACTCAGCATTTTTTTTTACTTGAAACTGATTTATTTTGAGGTCTAGTTGTAATGGACTGATTTCCCAGGTATTAATGGTCATTTTGAGTATTAGTTTCAATTGACACTTATAAATTATACCAACTTCAACATCACCATGCATATACTGACTAGGAATTATGATAATTGAAATCTATTTCTTTATGACTGCTTTGATTGTTCAAGTAAATTGTGCCAAAATATCCTTTAAAAAAGATATCTATGGAGATTCTCAGTCATCCAAGTCTTGTTTGTCCCAAATGTGCTCTTTCAAGAGGCAGATGCTTCTTGAAAAAGTACCTTTGGGATGATTTAAAACATATATTTCCTGATACCTCCATAATTCACACTTATTCCCAGATAATATATTCTGTTGTTTTTTCTTTGATTCAAACCATTCTGTACTGTTGCCTTGCTATAGAACTACTAACACACAACTATAGTTTGGAAGCAATTGTTGAAACAATGTTCTTATTTTCTTTAATCTACACATTTCCTTGGTTATACAGCGAAACAAAGTTGAAAACTGTTGAAATACTTATCAACCACATCATACCAAGATATTAATTATTTAAAAAAAGGTGAAAGGAAAAGGCATTAAATTTTCATGACCAAGAGTTTTGTTTACGAAAAAAGAACAGTGGGTTGTATCCAGTGATCTGATAGCACAAAGCATCTACTGCTTGTATAAAATCCAGCATTTATTATAATTTTGTTGTTAAATAATGTCTGTGGCAGTTATTTCAGGTACACTTGTGGTACATCATGTCATTGTTAGCAGATCAACTACCCTGCATTTTTTTTCTCTTGGCATTACACCTTGGATACAACCCATTCTGTGGAAACAGCCATTATTGAACTTTTATGTTTTGAAACACAAGTGAAAATCTTGAAGGTAGATATGTTCTTTTCATAAACACAAAACTTAAAATACACCAGCAACAGAAGTAAGGAGGAATTAGAAGAAACATCCATCCTAGCATTTTATCTGAACAGTAGCTTGGAACTCAAAATTCATTTGCCAACTTTCGTTGTCTTGGATTTACTGACACTTTTGCCGATTGGCATCCATCATTTTTTTTATACGCCAAGACAACTCAAGCTTGTAAGCAGAGAAATCCTGCACTAGACCATAGAAATAAATGCCAGTTTATTAAAATTATATTTCATTTTACATTAAAATTATTAAGTATTAACAAATGTTAGCCATGGTCAATGACAATGCCTACAAATTAACTGCAGAGGATGATTATTTTCTTGGTGAACAATCTACAATCATCTCAGTTCTCACATTACATTCAGTTCTGTCTGAAAAGGAAAAGGGAAGGAAAAAACCCACTTCCTTTGTCTTAGTAATTTAAATGGAAGACAGCAACAATGCCATTTTCTAACAACACATGGACTTACATCAAGCCAAAGATCCAAAAAGGCACATGTTAAATTTCTAAAAATTAGCAAGAACAAAAAGTGACGGGGAAGATGATCTCTACTACAGCTTTCCTTTAACTTGTCAGGAGAGCCTTTTGCCTTTGAGTGGGAAGGGAGCGCAGTCAATGAAACTAAAGAAAAAGACTTATAATGGTAAGTAAACTTCACCGGGCCTAACTCAGCAGTCATCCTTCAAGTCCCTGCCTCACATTATATATCTGCAAAATTAAACATTTATATATATTCTTTTATAATCTTTTAGACATTCTCTTATGCATGAATTTCCTTTATGCATCTTTGTTCCTGTTTAGTACAAATCAAAATACTTACCAAAACCTTATGCCACTTTCTAGAGACTGCTATGACTGCAAAGCCAGTTTTGTACAAATATAACTGGCAAAGTTGTATAAATATAATACCTTTAAAGTTTTACATAATTTACAGTTGAAAGTATCTTTAGAGTAGAACCTTTTCTCATTGTAGAACTGACATTGTCAAAAAAGTGTAATTTCCTACAGTAAGTCCAGTTACATGACAGAAGGCCATATATGGCACTTCACATACAGAAAGAATTATGTGAAAGAGGTAGAAGGTTCAGAAAAACAAATGACATTCCTATCCAAATACTGTCAAATATTAAATTATACTAAATGCCTAAGAATGCTTTTAATGTCAAGATTTTGCAAGAACCATTAGGCAGACCCCTTAGATCCTGTCCATACAATTTCATCCAATATTGTCCTTCCATTATGGCATGATAAGGCAATTATTTTCCCCAAAAACTCCTCCGTAATAGAATATTAAAGCAGAACACACAGTTGCTAAATAATGCTTAGATCCAACATACATGTGTTACGAATTCTACTATCCCAAAGCTTCATATCTAAATCTTGCTTATAAGCAGCTGGTGAAAAGAACTCCATACCAAACACATATGGACAATCGTAATTATTTTAACTCACCATAATTTGGATGTGAAATTAGCAAGAGGGCTTTGAAATCCTGCTTGGGGTATTCAAAAAAAAATTTCTGTATACATCTTTGACTATTTTTTTCTTTTTCTATTGTATGTCTCATATTATCTGAAACTCCAACAGCGAGGATAACCATTCTTCTATGAAAAACTGATAGCCTCCCACAATGCTTAGTTTGTAGGAGCTTCACAAAAATGTTGCATTCTGATGACTCCTATTGTACATTATTCTCCTTTATCCTATCCAAAATAGAAATTATGAGAATCCTCCAGTCATTCCAGCAGAAAAGCATATTATTATACAACTGCACACAGATGAATGGTCTCTGGTCATTCAGTCAAGCATTTGAACATTTCTTATTTGGCCAAAACATGTACAAGCTTACACAGTATTATATGATTACTTGGTTAAAAAGTGAAACTGAACTGGGTGGTTAAGATGTGTAGATTTCAAAAAGTAGGTATTTAATATGTACAGCAGATACAACATTTTGACCAACTTCACATTAATGGCTGATTCTCCAAATAGGTAAAAAAAAATGGGTTGCATTTGAATCAATTGATTCAATTGAATCAATTAATTCAATTGATTTTAATAGGAAGAGGGGGGGAAAACTGTGTTCTCAAAATTTTAGAGACATTCTAGATCCTTTATGCTAGTTTTTCCTGGAACATGAGGCAAAGTTTAATTTAGAATGGCATTTAGACGAATGAGATAGAAGGGCTGGATAATTTTGATAGGAAACCAGTTTTGAAAAAAAAATGTAATTGCCAACTTTTCCTCCTGCAGTGCTGTTTTTTTTAATGCCAGATATAATACATACCTTATATCCAACTAGGCTATTGGTCCATCTATCTCACTATTATTAACAGAGGCTGTTAATGCTTTCCTGGTTTTTCAACAAATTATTCTGTACCTATTGGCAGATGAAATTGAACCTGAGACCTTTGCATGCAGCTAAGCTATATTCATGAACCTGCCATGAAATATCTAACTTGACTCCTAAGTTTTGTAGCACGCTCTTCAGGCAAAAACCTAACTACAGTGCTCATATTTCACAACTGTCTGCAGATAGTTTTTTGCTGAGAATGTAATTGTAACAGGTTAAAAAAAATCACTGTTTTCTTATTGAAGCTGTTGTCAAAATATTTTGTCTTTTTAGAACCCAGCTGTGGAAAAAAAACATCTTATTCCTGCATGCTAACTCTACAGTAAAATGAGTAACCCCTTACACATGGATAGTGGCAAACAGAGGTTCATGCACACAGCATAAATGATTATGTACCAAATTCTGAATCACTCTCTTTTAGATATTTGGGGACATGTTAGACCAGGAGAAAAAAACACCATTGGGACTTCAAAAGCAGTATCTGAATGTCTATATAATATCTGACATCATGCACAGTATCTTAGCATGTTCAGCTCTGTCTATACCAGGTTAATATCTTTATTTGTAATTCACAAAATTTCAATCAACTGTAGAAAATTCAGTGTCTTCCTTCAATGGGAGAACTTGCTTATCCTGTGACTATCTGTATCTTTGTTCCATCAAGTTGTCTGCTGAGCAGATGAATGTTCAGTGATTCAGTGATGCTGAATTTATATAAAATTTGAAGTAAATTGTTCTGGTGACAGCTCAGGTGAAAGCTAAATACTTAAATGGATGTCTCCCATAGCTGTAAAAAGAAAAAAGAGAATGCCTAATTGTAGGACAGTAGTTTCTATCTGTTCCTTATGCAATAGGAAAGCCTGCAGCAGTGTGATAGTTTTCAGGACAGTGGAATTGCAACCTCTGCCTCTTTCCAGACAGATGGTAATGCAACACAAAAAAAGATTTCTAAGAAATGGGATTTATGGTAGTTTTTTTCTTTCTTGTTTGGCAGTACCCCCCAAATATGCCTGTAAAAGGATGTTGCCAATAGTGGAGAGGGCTAAGAAACGCAGTGGGTCAGACCCATCTTCTCTTATTGATCTCACTATTTGCATCAACAGGAATGGGGTAGTCCTATTTCTAGAAGGGTTAATTAAGTGCCTGATGTTCTAATGTTCTCTAGAGGACTGCAGTGACTGTAGGCCTTTGCTTGCCCATTCCCACTTTTCTATTTTTAAAATACTCAGCTGATCCATGTTTCAATTTCAGCCAAATCATAGACCAAAGACCTCTTACCTGTGCCCAAACAGATAGCTCTTCCAAAACCAAAGAAAAAGTCAAGCATACCCTGGCACTAGCTCTGTGGGCCTTCTTCTCCTCATCAGGCAGTGGAGGCATGGGATATGGATACTTTCTACTGGAAGCAATGGAGCCAGTAGATGATGAGGGGGACTTTGCAGGGGAAAGAGTCCTGGAGGACAGAGACAGAAAAGAGACACAAAATGTCTTGGGACACCAGAAATTGCAACTGACTGAAAGCTTTGCTAAGAATCTCAGTTAAATCATTTCATTCTACAAGGAGAACTAAAGGCTTCTAAGCCATCGTTTGGGGAAAGTACTGTCTCCAACACATTTCTTGAGAACATTTGGTTCATATTAGTGCCAGCTCCGAGAGGACCCGGCCCTTTCTCAGCCATGAAGCAACATGAAGCTGATGTAATTTCTTACCATTTTTGCCATCAAATGATAAGGAAAAATTATTATGCTGACATCATTTACAGAAATGAAAGCAAAACAAGCCAATGTTAGTTTGTATTATTGTTAAGAAGTGTAGCTATAACTAATTTTACCTCACACTTTGCCTCACATCGGATGGCTTCAAGCAAGTATTCTTTCACTCAGGTAAAAAAAATAATACTGGTCTACCTTATAAATCAATATGGATTTGCTGAAGCCATATATATGATTGCTTTACATATTTTGGAGTAGCTTGAGAAAGTACAAAAAAATTACTGAAGAGATCAGTGACATTAGGGACAGTCAGCCTTCTAGTGGCTGAGTGCCTCGTTCAACATTTGAGAGGATGTATTAACAGAGCCAAAGAAGGTGAAGCCACATTATGTATGTGGCAAGAAAGCTTTTAGGTTTTTGTTTTGTTTTAGGGCTTCCACAACAATATTTTCTTTCCCATTTCTAAAGGATCAGAAACGATGCACTTGGCTTGCATCAGCCATGGTCAAGAGGTTCTCAAAAGCTGCAAAGAGAAGACTTAGGTACATGTGATCCTGGGCTGCAGGTTTTCCACTTGTGATCTACCCCAATGTGATTTATACTGATAGCATTGTGTACAGGTAGTCCTTGATTTACAACCATAATGCAGCCGACCCATTGTGGTCGTAAGTTGTAACAGTTATAAAATGGGTCATCATGTGATTGACCTGATTTTAGTTTTTTGCAGTATTTGTTAAGTGAACCCATTGATCGCAAGGGGTATGGTTTTCCCAAAAAACAGAGATCTGGTTTTCAATAAAACCATTGTAAAACACAGTAATGTGACTACGGAATGCTACAAACAGCCATAAATATGGCTGTGTTGCCAAACACCCAAAGTGAGTTGTGTAGCTGGAAAGGCAAAAAGTGACTGTCAGAACTCTGGATTTGGATTTTAAGTTCCCTTTTTCAGGTAGATCTTAACTTTGAACAGTCACTAAGCGACTGCTCGTAAGTCAAAGACTACCTGTATCTACATCAATGTACCTCAGACTTTTAAAACTAGGTAATTTCCATATATTTTGGGTTATAACTCCCATGTTTCCCACCTGATAAATCTCTGACTCAGTTAGCTGAGAATCGTGATACACTCTAATGCATTAGGGCAATTTCAGGTTAGGGACAGGTGAGAGAGAATTAACTAGCCCAGATCTTAAACACCGTGTTTTAACTAGCCCAGATCTTAAACACCATGTTTTAAAAGTCCATCTCTCATTTCACATTTCCAAACTATATGTGCACAGAGCTGCAGCTCAAGTTTAGAATCAACAGAGCAGATCCATTTATCATCACGTATATAAAACAAAAATATAGACACAGGCATGCAGTTTAAAAGTTAGAATGGTAAATTATGAAGAAACCAAGGCAAAGTGCTCAATCAGTACACATGCAAGCATAATTTAATATGCTGTAGTTCCAGCCAAACTTGATGTCTGAAGGCGTTGGGGGTAGGACGGAGGGGAGAATAAACAAATGGACTGAAAGAGCATTTCTGGGCAAGGTGGATCAGATAAGCAGTAGCAAGTCAACATTTGCGTCACATATAAGGCATTCTATTTTTTCTAAGTCAATAAAAGCTTTTCACTTTTACTCAAAAGATCAGGAATGATTGATCTCAGAATCAAAGGAACCAAATCCTGTGCAAATATTATTTCTGCACCAGTCCTTAACTACATTAAAAGAGGCATGGGACCATGCTTTTGAATTCCAGGCCTAAAGTTTCTGCAACATCCTACTTCTGCTTATTTGGTGCAATTATTTATAACACTCTATTTTATAAGATGGGGCTTCTTCTCTGGAGAGAGTCTGCATGATCAAATATCACTAAAGCTAGCTACCATGACCATATGAAACTCTTAGATATAAACAGCTGCTCTAACATTAGGCCATATTTACAAACTGTATTTCATAGAGGCTGTGTTATAGCTCTGATATTAGTAAAATGCAGTTGTTTATAAAGGTAGCCTAATGTCAGAGCAGCAACACAGCCTTCACGTGACAATGGGGGCCTTCACATCAGTAACACAGGAAAGGAACTCTAGAAAACCCTGCATTTTAATTATATGTAAGAAAATTTAAAACCTGTACTCTAGTTTTCCTATAATTCTCAACCATTCTCAAACTAATTCTCATCTAATGTGTGAGAGCTACAACTCCCAAGAATTTCCAGTCCATACTATATTTAAAATTGTAATCCTTCCACATGCAGAGGCAATCAGGTTGGGGGAAAAAACCTATACTAAACTCAAAAATACAACTATTAAGTTACAGTACTGTTTTTGTAGAGTAGTATAATTTCATGGCTGCTGATGCTATTTTTTTCAAAACAAAAATTATTACTATGGGGAAAAATATAAAAGCCAAAAATTCAGCTGATCGCAGGTATCATGTTACTTGGATGAAATATCAAATGCAGAGAATGGCTGTCAGGCAGGTAGACATCAGATAAGGACTTTTGTTTTATTATTAATTCATACAGGTATGCTATCCATTTGTTGCGATCTCAGAACCTATTCAGGCACAGGTGTCTCTACCAAGTCCAATGAACATCTTCAATCATTGCCTCAATCGTGAAACAATAAAAGAAGAATCAAAGTTAGTGACTGTGGGCCATTTTATTTTTCATGAAGTTAGCCAAGCACTTCTGTAAACACGCAATCAAAGATCAGTGATCTGATGCCTCCAGGTAGACTTGTATTTGCATCAAGCCTGCTAAAGTGATTAAAACAAGGGAGTATGACAGTTACAGTTCAAAATAACTAGCAGCCATAAAGCAGACTATCCATGATTTAGGTATTGTGAATCCTGCAATCATGTAACTGCTTTCCTTTAAATAGTTTTACATATTTATACAATTGTATTAAAATATCTATTGCTCTGGAACACTGATTTAATATTGACTAACACTAACTCAATGCAACATATCTGAGGGGAAAAGACATTGTTTAAATGATATTGATGTAGCAAGATTTATTGAGAATGCTAAATTCTCTAGTTTGGTTGTGTTTCAATGCTTAGATTAGATGAGAGAAATCATCATTAGAAATCAAATTTAGAAAGAAATGGTAATAAGTGAAGAGCTAAATTAATAAATTTGCCATTTGAAGTGCCCACAGACATAGTTCATCAACCCAGTCTAGTTCTTCCCTCAAATAATTACCCTTCAAATACTTTGGATTTCAATTTTCAGAACTGGCCAGTTCTAAGATCAGACGTCTAGCACATCTGAAAAACTTTGGGTTGGCAGACTGATCTATGTTATTGGTTTTGTCTACTATTGCATCATATATGCACACACAAAGCATCTTGCACAAAATAACATTAGACTTGAAACAATGCCATTTCCCAAATAGATTGCTCAGGAGGTCATTTTAGACCACCATAGAGGCTACAACTGCTTATCCCAGTAAATTTGCTAAGATTTCCAATAACCTTACTACTATGTTTAAACTTACTTGTTCAACAATTTATCCCCAGTTCTTGGTCCTATAAGAGCACATAGTATATCAACTTTCTTGCTGCATAGCAATCTCCCTATCTGAACTCAATGACTCTCTGGATAGGCTTCTGGTCTTGGGGACTTTAATTTGCCTATTCTTCATGGAGGGTTAGAGATAGCTTGTGAGTTCCTGGCCATGATGACAATTTTGTCATTTCCCAAATCATTTAAGATCCAATGCATAACAATTGTATACCCGACTGATTCTTCTATCAATCTGATATAATCTGGATTTGGGTGAATTAGTAGTTTCTCTGCTCTCATGGTCGAACATCGTTCTCCAGGTAACCTACAGGTCGCAGATACTCCACTCCAATGCAGGAGCTGGACCTATTAGATCAATCCAACCCAGATGAGTAACAAATCCAATTGGATTGATCACATGCCTTTTCATGGTCTGACCAAAGCCCTAGAATGAGAGGACAGCCTGACTCTAGATTAGATCAGGCCCAGAACTTCCCCTGATTTATGGAGGAATGAAGAGATATAAAGTAGGAATGAAGATACCCACAGCAAATGATTAGATCTGATCAAACATGAGCTATAGGGGGCTTATCTTGTGGCAGTAAGGGAGGCAAAATGCATTTTTCCACCCTTATTGAATACACGAATAGCCATCTAGAGACCTTGTTTTGGGTTAATACAGCGCTTCTGGGCTCACTTGACATTTGACAGATAAAATTGACCAGATCTATTCTAAGTTAGATTCTGACCTTGAAGCAAATCCTTTGGAGGTGATAACAGCTGAGCCTAGCTCTATTATCTGCAGGGATTTTGATCTTATTGGGCTTGAGGATTTGGAAAGGTTTCTTGTGACTGTCAGTACTGCATTGGATCCATATTCCTCCAGGGTGATCAAGGCTACTTGGGAGAAAGACAAGTGGCTGGGTGTAGCAGTGGTTAATTTTTCTTTAAATGACAGGGTGCTCCCACCATCTCTTCTTCAAAGGAACATTGTTGGAACAGGCCATTTTGGACATTTTCACCCAGTTTCCAATCTTTTCCCTTTTAGGGAAGATAGTTGTCCTGCAGCTTCAAGGGATGCTGATTATATAGACCTCTTTCATCCAGACGCTTAACTTTGGCACTGAGATTAAATTGATCACACTCTTTAATGACTTCTGGCAGGGTAGTGCATTCATCCTCACTCTTCTTGACCTCTTGGTGGCTTTCAAAGATCATGATATCCTTCTGAATCAGCTCCAAGTTGGGGATGGGTTATTTAATGTTATGCTGATTATTCTCATTCTTCCAGGGTCACTTCCAGTTGGTATTGATAGGGAGGAGAAATCTAGCTCTCAGCCCCTACTTTGTGGGGTGCTGCAGGGTTTGGTCTTTCTGCCCTTCTGTTTAATATCTATATGAAAGGTTATCCAACAATTTGGGGTGATGTATCATTAACATGCTGATAATACAGGACTTTATATCTCTACCTGGCCATCTGAGTGACGCTGTGAAAAATTATCTCAGTGCCTAGTGGCTGTGGGCGCCTACAAAAAGATTCAATTCAACCCAAATGGGTGGCTTTGGTTTTGAGGATTTTTCATCTTTACTTCTGGATGAGAAGCACTGTCTCAGACAGAACTAGTGCACAGTCTGGAAATCCTTTTGGACTCATGGCTCCTGCTGAAAGAGTAAGTGGCAGTGGTGCCAAAGAAGACTTTTGCAAGCTTTGTGTTGAGCATCAGTTGCCATTATTCATAGACGAGAGTGTCCTACTCACAGTCTTTTATGCTCTTGAAATTGCCTCTTTGGACTATTGTAGCATACTCTATATTAGGCTACCCTTGAAGAGCACTTGGAAGCTTCAGTTGATGTGGAATGAGGTGGCACAGGGAGTTAATGATGGCACGTGACACCATTGCTGTGTTAGCTGCATTGGCTACCAGTTTCCCTCCAGGTGCAATTCAAGGTGCTGATAGTCACTTTTTAAAATGAGTCCCTAATATCCTGGGATTAGATTATTTATAGAGCATTCTCTTCCTGATTTTTTTTTTACCTGTCCAACCCAACAGGAGAAACATGTTGTGGATACTATTGGCCAAGAAATGTTGGCTGGCAGGGCTTTAAAGAAAAGTTTTTTTCTGCTGTGGTTCCTGCCCTCTGGTTCCTCACCATCAAAACTCAGATTGCCCCTCATCCTGCTGACCTTCTGTAAGGCCTTGAAGGCCTATTTCTGTGCTTGTGTCCACTGTGTCTGGGTCCCTGGATGTATGACAGAGCCCATTTCCTGGCTATGCTGAAGGCCACATATGATTCTCCAGCCTGTATGGGAGATGGGAGGCAGTATTAATCAAATAAATAAATAAATACTGAAAATAAGTATATCAGTATATCAATCTGAACCTTATCTTATGGTGCATAATCCTCTCTGTCACTCAGAATAGTTAAGCAGGTAGCATTATTGCTCTCTTTCTATCATTTTTATTAGAAAAGATCTAAACAGAAAAATATACTAACCTCACCTTCTTCAGTTTATAAAAGTATTTGAAAGAACATCATGTATTCCATATAACCTAGGTGTTTTTTTTCCCCTTTAATGAACCCCTGTATAGGTATTTGTCCTTCCTGTCCTCAAGGGAGAACTCTTTTCTCTTGAGGACTAGGGCAAGATAATAGTAATTGTGACTGCTGGAGATGATAGAAATCTATATCTTCTGGTTATTACGGTAGCTTCAAACATTTGCATGAGCAAATTTCTGAATAGTAAAGACCGCAGTGTTTTCATGTTTTCAAAATATAGGAATACTTAAAACAATTGTCTTCAGTTATATTCAGAAAAGTTACTTTCCCTGCATTGGAATATTTGCATTCAGTTAAATACAAAACAAAAGGACTCAGGGCAATTCACAATGTGGATTTCATCCTATCAAGCTGTTTTCCTAATTTATTGGAGAAAAGAAGGGACTTTATTCTTCCAAACTATGACTAATGCTCAGAACCTCAGCCTTTCTATTTATCTAGAAATCTACTGATTAAGAGCGAACTAATGGCAAATCCTAACTTTTCTAAATTTTCTACTGATCTTTCTTAGATTAGAACATCTGTTTTTAAATACATTCATTTTCATATTCTGGAATTTTACTTTTATGAGAATTATCAATCTTTCTCATTTCATAGACTTTTGGTTTCAGTAACATTTATGCAGAAATCCCAGTCATAAAACCAAGATGTGTTTCAAGTTAAGTTATTTACTTGAAAGTAATCGAGGAGAAATAAAAACAAGATAGATTAAAGGAACAAGTAAAAGCTTATTATGTCATCTATTCTGTGCGAAACTATAAGAAAGCCATCAGATGTCAGACAAATAAAAAGAAAGAAAAGTTTTGACTATTAATTCCCCATAACATTATGGACAGAGGAAGTTTAAGGAAATTTTCTCTTTTATGCATCATGACAGTTATCTCTGTATCAGTGTGAGAAAGAAAAGTGTAATGTGTGTTAATGAACATTTTGCATGAATATAGGGTTAATTTAGGTGTATGTATTTCTTTTTACTCAGGACCTCAAGGCATGATTGATAGTTGGTTGCAGAATGCAACGAGCAGTTTATGAAGGAATAAAACATAAATGGTATACTCAGCAAATGGTTCAATATTGAGCAGGAAATAAAGCAAGAATGTACAATGTCCCACGAGGTTTATAATATGTATGAATAAATGTATATGGACTGCTTGTGACGAGATTAGATGTATATCGGTTAGGAACACGAATGCACTTTTGTACACAGATGTTGGACAAGACTCTTGATGATTTGCAATTAATGTTAATTTCTACGATGAAAAAGAATATGAAAAATAAATGTATCAAAGATAAAAGTAAACGTATTTCACAGGGATAAATACTTTCACATTATATGATAAAACATGTATAGTGAATAGATGAATTGGTGCACCTAGACAGAATATTTACTAAAAATGAGAAAATGAATGGTTAGTTTTTAAATGTGCAAATGCTAGTATAAAAGTAATCAATAATATGGGTTCTGTTGTGAGAAATCAAAGCCTGTCAAAATAAAAGAGATGTACAGAATAATAAGCTACTCCCCTTTTTGTTACATGAATGTTAAAGTTAGAGCTAGGTGTATCAGGACAGCATAAACTTCTCAGGCTTTCCAAAGCATTGCAAGAATGGTGCACTATTTGGAGAATGGCAGGCTCTGACATTTTTGCAATGTTTTGGAAGACCTCAGAAGCTTTCAAAAGCATTTCAAGAACAGCGCTAGTGGTCTTGAGGCCTGGTGTGGCTATCAGCTACTTCACTTAAGGCAGGCCTTAGCAGCAGTGGGAGGAAGATGGTGAAAGTTACCTAGTGGTGCAGGGCCTGCAGAGCTGGGGATTTGTGCTGTGACACTGGGGTGGCTGGCTGTAACCCAGGGCTTGAAAGAGAGGCCTGGAGGCCATGGTAGCTAACGGAATCTGCTGAAGACCAGGCCTCTATTTCAGCCCTAGTGTCACTGCTGCCAAGAGGTGCCACTGTGCAGGGCAGCAAAAGGGCAGAGATGGGGGGAGAAAGATAAGTGGATGGAGGGAGTTGATGCAACCTGGTGTTAAGTACCATTTGTTTGGTGCCAATTGTACTTCAAACGGTCTCTGAACAAATGGTTGTTAAGAAAGGACTACATATATTTTATTTAAGCATCAAAATAAAATTCTGCTCACAGTTGCAATTTAACACTTTTTTCTTTTCTACAGGCATTTGGAAGATAATAGCTTAATGTTCTAAATATCTTCTCAAACATTTGGTCTGCAAGTGGAATTGACCCCTAAATATAAGGCCATATAATTGCATATTAAGCACATTGTACAGTAAAGCTATTGGCTCCAATGCACTAATTTTAAACTATCAACGCTACTTGATTAATTGAAGACTCTGATCATGCCCCTAAAACATTATTTGGCATTAAATAAAGAGAAAGCTGCTGAAAGCTAAAGATGGTGATGGGAATGCAAGCACGGTGAGCATAATTTTCAAAAGGCTTCATTAAGGCATTCAGAAAAGAATTGTAATTGCACAATGAAGCCCCCAAAAGACAGCAATGAACAAAGAGTCCTTGGCATCTTAAAAGAAATTACTTGTATTGGAACATACAAGAGAGGGAGTTACATAATATGTGGTGTATGCTTAAACCGTTCTTAAAGATTAGAGAGAATTAATTCACAAAATACCTAAAGTAGGGTCCTTCAGTGTTTTTATTCACATCTTCTACCCACTTAGCTACATTATATTCTCTTTTGAACCATGGGTTTAAATACCTGCAAAAAGCAATGGAAGGAACAAAGAAAGCAGAAGAAGAATAAAGAAATATCTGAGAACACACAGCACAAGCTCAGAAAAGATGCCTTTATCTCTCAGTTATAAAGGACTATAAATCAGTGCAAATGCTAGACAAAGAGACCCACAGGATATATCCATTTAAAAATTAACTTAAGTTTACATGTTCTATTTATTTGCCATGAATCTGTCCTTGGGTAAAGGCCATGAGAACACAGCACAACATCCACTTTTTAAAACTTGAAAGAGAACTCATTATAAACTGATTTTAATGTTACTTAGTCCTCAGAGAGTGAAGAAAAATGAATCACAAGTAGCCAGAATAGGAAGCAGTGTATCACAACAGTATAACATGAAATTTCTATCAATCCCTCCAAGGTGAACATTATTCTCCTAAACAGGCTAATCATATTATTTCAAATCTACATATTTAACCTCTATGAATATAACAAACGATTATTCATTTGGTGTCATACAAATGTAAGTATAAGCACCTGAATATTTACAAACCAGATTCAAGAAGAAGCCTTGATCTTGTTTTGTTGGCAATACTGTATACTGAAAGTATGTTGTATGTGTGTGTGTCTTTTTAACTGTATCATTTCTAGGAATACAATTATTGTAGAAGCAAGAGAAAATCTTATTGATTTGCCCAATATGGACTCTTTGACTTATCCAATCTTAGAATTCCTTCTTAAGCATCAATTTTTCCTGGATTACATGACAGCTGTTCACAAACAATAATCTACATAACTAGACACTCCAAATATTTTATTTGTTTTATGTCACTGAAGATAAATATATGGAAAAGTTTAAGAAAATAGCTGATTCCTGTCTGGTAAACTGCTACATGTACTATTCTTTCTTGCTAGCCATTGAGTTAATACTTGATAAATATGGAGTCCATATTTTAGATTACTAAATAAGGGAATGTATCTTAATATCCCAAAAAGATACTAAATAACAATACAATAATTTGCAATCCTATGCTCACTAATTTAAGAATAAATCCTTCTGAAATCAGTAGGATTATTCACTTGGAACAGTCTTCTTCTATATACAAGCTACCCCTACATAAGAGATAAAACATGAACTCTCTGCGGTACAGGCATGAAAAGCTAGGCAATTTTCTGCACAAATTGCAAGAAGTAAAAACATGCTGCTGATCACTACCATATACAACATGTTACAAAGTTAATACATCCACTTAGGACTTAACTGCTTTTTCAATGTGCAGTATAACTAATTACACGGGAGCATTTCATAATTTAGCAGAGAAAAAGGCAATTTAATGTTCTTTAAGTACCTTGGATTAGAAATCTCATGGTTTCTTGCTCTTTACTGTGATACCTGGAACTCATGTAAGTTGAAACTTAAAACTGACAGGTACAAGGTGCTTATTTCAACCCAGATTCATGTCATTCTCATCGTTCTGCTATCCCTTTAGATGGCCATATTTTAAAATCCTTGGTAAGAGTTGCCTTATTGGGGAGATGGGTGGCATAAAAATTTAAAAAATAAATAAATAATAAAAATAAGCCATTTTTATTGAGTTTAGTAGAGGTTGCATTCTTAAAATAAATCAAACCCAGACTGGGTTAGTTGATGAAATCCATTGCTCCAACGTTACTAGGATAATAGCTGTCCAAACTGCAACATTCCTTCCCACTCCCATCGCATAAGCACAAACATAGCATCAATTTTCTATCAGCCGTAACTGCATCTAATTAACAATAGCTTAAAAAAAGAAGCGCTTGATGTCTTCCAGCTCAGTTGCTAATTAAAAAGTAAAAGTTAAAAGTATAGCTGCAGGGCAATTTGCTAGCAAAGGAAAGGCACACACAGCAGAGCACTCTGTGCTAATTCTTGCCATTCCAGTGGACTTGTGCAAAAACTAATGCCAAACCTTCAATCTACACATTTTATTGGAACGGTTCATTTGATAAACATGAAGCATGTGGCAACAAAAACATGCGGCTATTTAGACAATAGAGTTTTGAGGCATGTTTGTACATAACCATTTAATTTTTCTAATCCTACTGATCAGCCTGCACTTATAATTTAATATCATGCCAGTTTGCAGAATTAAAACAGGTTAAAAAGTTATCTCTGGGGTAACTGTGCATCACTCTTCATTGATACAGAGCAGTGTTCCTCAATCTTAGCAACCTTAAGATGTGTGGATTTCAGCTGGCAGAATTTCCCAGGCAGTCTGCCAGCTGAGGAATTCTCCACCCATCTTAAGTTTGCTGAGACTGAGAAATGCTGATCTAGAATAACCTGTCTGATCAGATGGTAAAACTGTTGCGTGAAATGCCTTAAACTAAATCAATGGCTTTAATTGGTTTGAGCACAACATGCAATAATGCAAAGGACCCTAGATTTTACAATAGTGTAGGAGGGGGAAAATTATACATCAGGCCAGCAAGGAACAGGGCTTAGCTAGCACTGCCATCAGCAGAAGACCTTCCAAGCAATCAAAATTCTTCATCACAGTAAAATTTTGGAAAAGGAACTTTGGGTAAAAGTGGCTGCCAAACTAGAAAGGCAGTTGAAACTGACCTGTGATTCCGATTCCCTGTTTGGGAGTGGTGAGAAATCCCCTGGCTTATGCCTTGGGGTGGGATTTGATTGGTGTGGGAAAGCCCAGGCTCAGAAGCATGGGATACCCTGCTGCAAAAACACAATATATAATAGAAGAAAATCTAAGCCAAAGTCTATATAGTTTATAACAATGAGGAAGATGCACATCTAATGGTAAAGTTAGTTTAAATTAACAGACAGCCAGTATGAAAACTTGGGACATGCTTTAACACATGCTCTTATGCAGTTATAAACAGTCTAGTTTTCATAGGTGAACAATCTATATAACCATCCATTTATTTTTGCAGGCATTGGAATGAAATACATTTTACTAGGGTCAACATTTAACCAACAAAGGAAAATCACTTGCAGAAACTGTTTTTCACTGCCAGAAATGATCTTCCATTTCACTAATACACCAAGAAATGATGTATTAATGCAAGAAAAATTGTTACTTTATAACTCTGGCCTTTGCAGTCTTCAAGGCAATATTTTTCTGTTCCTACAGCCACTTCATAAAAGCTAGAGACATCTGATGGTATTTTCACTAACTGCAGTCAATCATATTGTAAAGCATTTTTACTGTGTTGAGGGTGAGCTGCTTCCCCTACTTTCATGCTGCCCATTTCCTCCAATGCTATAATTCTGAAGAGGAATTTGGAGTATTCTCATCCATGTCCAATTACCAGCTGTGTATCCTAAGCTGAAGAAAAATGTGATTACTCTTAAACAACAGTTTGTTCTGAATATGGCAACTGCATACTATAGCTTGTTGAAACTAGAAATGAAAACTACCAAACTCTTATGTCTAGAAGAAAATGTTTAAGGCAGGGAAAAGTTCTGCCTAATTTTTGATTTATTACAACATCCAAAGTCATCCACTGCTTTAACCAAGAATCATTGTCTTAAAATAAAACCACCAAAAATAACCAGGAGGATTGGGGAACAATTCATGTCCATTTGCAAAGAATGGCCAGAAGTTATGAAATTTATTTCTCAGAGGTATGGATGACTTGTTGCACCTTCCAATCCAGTGACTACAGCCTTGATGTTGGCTTATTTAGGGCAAATATGTCATTTATACCTAGATTAAATTATTTAAAGTAGTGCAATTGTATCCTTACACACAACGTATGAATTGCCTAGTTTGGTACTGGTTTTTAGATCAAAGTACAGATACCAGATCTGGATTCCAAAAATCTAGACAGCAAAAAATTATAATGAATATTCAATATCTCCTTGCTGATTCCAGTTAGTTATCTACATTTTTGCAGTCCAGTTCTGATAAATGGAACTCAAAACAAGGAATTTCAAAAAATCTTATAGAGTGAACCATTATGTCTCCTATTATTGTCTGTGAGATGAATCATCTGGGTTACTTTGCAATAAAAGCTTCTCTGCACAATCAATAGCATTCACTGAAATTGTTGTCTTATATTATTCTAAATAATGTATTAAACTGTGTATCTAATGGGGGGAAATGATAGACAGGAAGAAAGGGTTCCAGAAACAAAGTTTAAGCAGCTTGCAGATTTCTTAAAACCTTTCAAGAAGCATCACAAAAGAAATTTGCAACACAAAATGTTTCCAAATGTGATCTTAATATATTACCCTGCCCCAATATATTTTATTTCTTTACAAGAAAAGACACTATAATGTTATCAAATAATTATTTGGAAACACTATGGAGAAATTTTGAACTATGATTCCTGACTAACTTTTCTCCTACTACAAGACAGTACTGAATAGTCATTTGCATTAAAGACAATCAAGAACCAACTTTGATCGCAGAATACTAAAATATTGTTTGTCACTATTCAGAATGATGCAGCAACCTAGGTGAATGTGTCTAGGGATTCAACACTGTAGAACAAGATTAAATGGGTAATCAATATGGCAAATGTCAATTGATTGCCCATCCGTTGCTCCTTGTTGCCCTCTTTGTTGCAGTAAAAAATACCCTGAAATAACAAATTTGATTCCTATAATCCACTATCTGCACAGAGGTCTCCAGGAGCTGCTAAGTAATTTTTCTCCACTCAGATTTTCTATTTCTAAAAGAAGTTTATTTCCCCCGAAGATGAGATGACAAGAAATAAGGGAAATAAGGGGACAAATACCAAAGTATTTCAAAAGGAAAATGGCAGGGGGGAACGCCTTCTGCCTTAACTGAAACTCTGATTTCCTATGTTAAGACACAAAATGCTTTAAGTGGAAAAAGAATAGTGGTATTTTGACAATAGTATAGTAATGAAGCCCATAAAGGGATAACAGATCATTTGCCACCCTATTTACCAGCACATGTCACATCTAAGGGTCCATATCAAATATTTAAAAGAAGGAACTGAAACAAAACGTAGCTTGAGAGCTTTTCTGTTTTCCTTTGTCAACTAAAAGGCCAAACTTACTCAGTTGAATTAGACCGTGGCCTAAATCTTTTGCCTTTGACTTTCTTTCTGTTGCCTCCTATATTACCTGAAAGAGATCAAAACATAATAGTAAAAAAGATAATAGTAAATTATAATTTTGGAATTCAGGCATTCAGCAGCCCTAAAGATACATACACAATGTGTTTAGGTTCAGGGCACACCCATTTAAATCAAACTATGTTTTATCTAGCCATATCCTAGGCTAGAGAAAAAAGGGAGGCAGAGCTGATATCAGATCTTTAAACATCTATTATGCTTTAATACCATCTAAGAGACAATCCAACTTCTTTAGATAATCATGACTTAATGAAATCTATCATGCTGCTAAGCATGAGTGTTTCCCACCTTGCCATGAATTACTCCTTGGTCTCCCATTTTGACAGATGTCTGAAAGATTCTTTGCATCCTGGATTCTTTCACTCCATGAATGAGATAAGCCGTTTGACCTAGGATAAAAAGCAAGATCCATTTGCAATGGTTGGTTTTGACATGTTGGTATTTTAATTATCCCATTATTAACTTACATATTGGGCTGAGGAAACTTAAAACTCTTCCTGAACATCCTCAACTGTCTACAAAAATTAATGAGCAACGTAGATTATTTCAGTTAGATTTCACATGTCCTGTGGTTTTTCCTTCACCCAACACATCTAGGAGGCACCAGGGCATTGAAAGCTATTCTAAGCTTTGTTTTACTCTGCAGAATATAAAATTGGGATAGGAAACCTTCTGAATAGTATTTGCACAGAATAATATGTTGAGGGCCAAAGCAAGCAGTAAGAAGACTCAGAGAGCAAATTGTAAATTGGGGACATCCGTTCTTTCTTAGACACTCTGCTTCTTCATTTTGTGTGACACAGAAACCTATAGGCGATGGTCAGAGAATTCTTATCAGAAATTTGAAATGAGTTTTGAGGGTTACATATGAGTTTTGCTATTGCCCATACACCAAAATGTAAGATATAGGAGGACTGCATACCAAGTGTTGCTATCAGAAACAATAATCAAGCCAGTCTTCTTTAGTCTGATGGTTCCCAGATGTTTCTCAACTACCATTCCTAGAATTTCTACCAAGCACAATCAGCAGGTGGAAAGTTAGGAATAACTAGAGAAGGCTGAAACTAACCCTTGTTATAAACTCTTGTTTTTACTAAGTAAAAACTCAGTTATTGTATGTTTCAGAAGATGCAGACTTTAAAAAGTATAATGTTCTTAAGAGCTAACAATTGAAGAAGGAATTACTGAAAATAAGTAGTAGAAGACACATAATAAATGTGTAATATTTAAGCAATGCCCATTTTAAAAGTCAGTCAACAACTTCACAGGAAGTTGGCACCCTGCAAAAGTTGTTAAAAAAATCTTAGGAAACAGATATTCCAAAAATTTCTTAAATTTATTTTCTGGAGACATTCAGGAATTGAACAATCCACATTTTTCAAATATGGTTCTCAGAAAATATTCAATATCAGTCAATTTTGTCAAACAATTCAGCACTGATTTAGAGTTATTTTTCAAATAGGCATCCATCAGAAAGATCTTACTGAAGTTTAAAAAAGGGAAACATCTTAATTAGATGACTACTTTAGCACTATAATGCGTTCTTTATTACAACTTTCTACCTCTCTCCAGGTAACTTTTAATAGTTATATTCGTATATTGTAATTAATATCTGTTTATTATTATGCTACTTTAATGGTGGTCACTTATAAAGCATTAAAAACACTTTGATCATTCTTGCTGCTAAAAATGACAAAGTGACATATCGAAATGACTTTATCTGCTTATGATTATTAAATAGAGATAAATTTATTACTTGAAAATAATGAATATATCTTTTTCAGTAAATGGAGCAATTTCCAGTCCAATGCTTCTAGTTAAACACTCTGGATCTAGAATAAAATTTGAAGTTGCTGCCTTTAGTCTCCCTTTCACAGAAGAAGCAAGGCATTTTTTGCTCATGCATTGTTTAAATATTGCAAGAGGAGATAATTGACTGGATATAAAATTTAATCTAGCAGAATCAAAGATCTATGAATGTCTTTGTGGCCTTATCTGTAACAGAAAAATCTTTTTACAGGGCAGCTGGTTATAAGTAGCATTCTACTTCATGCAACATTATTGTGCATATATCTTATAAGCCAACCAAATGATTTGCTCTAAACATACATGATTGGTAAAGATGTGAAATGTAAACTGGAAATGCAAGGTAAGGTAAGAACAAAACACAGCAAAGTGGTGATAACATACAACATGTATATTCTTACATTTTGTTCATCTATTACAATTGTTAAAAGTATGAGTAAAAATCCTCCATCTTTGGTTACTTGAACAAGCTATAAAATAAAGCCAATTTTGGTGTTTTGTTGGCTTTAGTGTTTTCACGGTGTCATAAAATTGGAAATTTTCCTAGAAAGCTCGCTAACTAATTTAGGATCTATAATGAAGGATGCAAGTATCCCATGCCAAGCTCCATCCTATCTTTTCAAGTATTGTTTGAATACAAGAATGATAACCGGATAATTACCACTGAACACATGTCAGCAACTGGAAATAAGCTACTTCTAAGCAGAAAATGAAGATGGCATTAGTATTAGACATCTCTAATTAGTACTAGATGTGTCTATGTTATCAATGGAGGAAGAGTTCAGCATGAAAGACATAATTTTAGAGCTTGAAAAAAACTAGTTAGGCTGAGTATTCCTGTGACTTTTGTTTTGTTTTATTTTGTTTTTAAGTAGGATCAGAAATAATCTTACAGCAGAATATTTCCTTGAAGTTTAGCTAGTTTCACCAAAATTTGTGATGCAATAGTCAGCAATCAGAGATGGAGGAATGCCACTTTTCAACACAGCCCACAAAAGGAAGGAAGGAAAGAAGGAATCAAACCTGCTGCAAAACAATGAAAGGTTCTGACTAATGGAATAATGTGTGATGGAACAGGTAGAAATCTGAAAATGCGACAGAAAAGCAGACCTCTTCTTAGAACTAGATGCAGAGTTTGTGCTGACTCCAGGTGGCATGTCGCTATAAAAGGAGTCGGCCTCACCAGGCTTTTTAACATAATCTCCCTGAGGAATTTGTCTAAAGCATAATAAACATTTTGAAGTCAGTAACAACAGAATACATGCATAGGCTGAAAATACATTGACTTACTCACTATCTCTCTCTCCAGTCAAGAAAAAAGAGTTAGCAAGCGGTTAAATTATTTTATCTCACAATCACACAAATAAGACAGGTGATAGAGGAAAATAGGCATATATTCTATAGTACAAAAATGTATTTCCAAAATACATAATTGTTTATCTTGCAGTTTCTAAAATATTTACGTGTAATATGCACCAATGAAATGGAATAAGCTTCTTCATATTTAAAGGAAACCATTTTATGAAATTGAATTAGATTTCCCTAGAAATGAAGTCATGAATCCTGCTGAAACATGTATTTTCCTGCTTCTATCCCATTTAATGACTATAGACATTTTTGTTTTCCCCCATTTTCCTGGTCAATTGATATAAACTGTTAAGAAAGTTTTGCTACTCCTCAATCTTGTATGGATGTTACCTATAAATAAAGGGCTATGCTTCCTGTCCTCAAAACCAAAGAGATCACTCACCCCTATTTTTTTAAAAAATGCAGTAAAGAATACTCTTCCCATCTCCCTAGCAACAGAACCATTACTGTTTTTTGTTTGTAAAAACTCATAGCTATATAAATAAATAAAATATATTCCAGACTTCTGTCCATAACATTCATTTGAACACTAAGGAATTTAAAAAAAATTAGAATACACTTCAGAAATTGCAATGAAATGTATCTGAGTTTTCCATGCAGTCAAAGAACAGTTAAATGATGTTATTTCAGAAAGAGGTGATAGCACATTTTAAATTATACAATAAACAGTAATAAAACCAATTGCATTTGAGAGAGTTTCCTGAGGGATACTCAGTTTAATGCTGAAGCAAAAATGATGTTTAGAACTTTATTGGATTGAAAACAGGTTGAAATGGTGCAATTTTCATAACAACAGCTTGAAAAACTCATGGGGGCTTTTGCTCCTATATTTGTGCAATCTTATAGTGATCCCAAAATTAGTTTTCGCTCAGTGCCATATTTCAAATTGTATTCATTTCTTAAATATGTTGATTTTTCTATATAAAATCTTTTGTTTGCACACAACATCGCAGAGTGAAAGGTAGAATGCTTTCAATCTGCACTGACTTCTGCAGTTACACTGGGCAGCAACATGAAATCAGATCAGACTCAAGACAGTATATCTGATTCTTATTCTACATGTCTCTGACTTTTAAAAACTTGATTTTTTAAAAAAAAAAACATGATGTGTACCAGATGGAAATGAAATCATATATATCTAAATGACTCCATCTAAAAAATTGTAAAAACCAGTAACTTAACTTTGTAAAAGACAAATTCATATATTCAACAAGAAAGTCTTTAGAAGCCTAATAATCTAAAGTGTTTAAGAAGTCATTAATCAATTGGCCTGTTAATTGGCTCTATTTTTGAGAGGAAATGATCTTTATTAAACTGCTGTATCTAGAATGTCTGGTAGCACCTTAAAAAATTAACATGTTTAGGATATTACACTTTTCTGGATGGCAATCTAGGGATAAATCTTCAGTATTTTGATTGCTAAGGAACAAAAATTATAATAGAAAAGATAAACCCAAGGGAAGGAAATACTAAACATTAAAAAAGAGACCAATTAGGTTATTTGTTAGTGACAACAAACAGGATTTTCAGTGGAACATAAATGCAATATGGAGTACTTTGATTCACACAAATGTCTATAAGCATTCATACCCCCTAATAAGTAAGGAACAGGGATTTTTATTTCAAGCATTCTGAGACAATATGGTCACATACTTTATTGGCACATACCTCTGTCTTCGATAGTTTCTTACAAGAGAAAGGAAGAGAGATAAAGAATGAATTATCATATGGCATTTGCTTTCACTTTATTTAGTGTTTTAAAGAATTTTTGGGATCCCATAAACTCTGAGAAGAAGAAGGCAATCTTACATTTTCCTTCATATGATAGTATCTTGTGCCATTAATCCATCCGCTTCCTCCCCTCATGTGTACACCAAAAAAATTATGAGAACTTCAGGGGCAAGTTAAGATTTGATGTAGGAAGCCATTGTTTGATATCAGATCTCATTTTTGTAAGCAATTCTAAGGAACCAAGCTCAAAGACTCACAATATATTAAAAATGCTAGTAGTTATTAATTATTTTTGAATTTAATTTTGTTGTACAGGTAGTCCTTAACTTACAACAGTTCAGTTAGTGATCGTTCAAAGAACAGCACTGAAAAAAGTGACTTATGACCATTTTTCACACTTACAACCATTGCAAAATCCCCGTGGTCACGTGATCAAAATTCAGACACTTGGCAACTGACTTGTATTTATGACGGTTGTAGTGTCGCAGGGTCACATAATCACCTTTTGCGACCTTCTGACAAGGAAAATCAATGGGGAAGCCAGATTCATTTAACAATCGTGTTACTAACTTAACCACTGCAGTGATTCACTTAACAATTGTGGCAAGAAAGATCATAAAATGGGGCAAAATTCATTTAACAACTGTCTTACTTAGCAACAGAAATTTTGGGCTTAATTATGCTTGAAGTAAATCAAGGATTACTTGTATTTAAGAACAATAGGCTGATGCCATGAAAAAGTAGGAGACATATTTTTTCTGTTTGACAAGTGCCTGCAAAGTAGTGTACATTTTATATTCAACTACTTTTTTTTTTTTTGCAAAAATTTCCAAATATCAAGAAATGAACTCATAATATTTCATTTTACCTAAATTTAAAGAAAATACAATTCTCCTCTGGTACTTAATCTAGCAAGACATGCTTGACATGAAAAGTGGAATTCAGAAACCTTGACTATTAGGAATGCAAGAAACCAGTTTATTGAAACTAAAGATTCATGCACCATGACTGATATTTATGATCTCTGGAAACGTGGAACTCTAGTCAACTATTCTGATGTCCACAATGACAAAACAGATACTTCTGGGAAAGCAGGATTTCAACCAAAATTCTATTAACAGATATTTCAGGGGCACGTGGTCTGTGAAAAGGCAAAATGCCTTCAGTTGGAGTGAGTTGTAAGAAGCAACAGGCAATCAAAACATATATATCTCACATTTTTTAGATGATATAATTCTGATTCTTTCAGAAAATTAAAGTGCTAGCTATGTTTAGCAGTTCTACATGGATCAACCCTTTCTTCTTTTAAGATCTTAGAACTTCAGCACTGGGCACTAATAACTTGTCCAGCTTGCTGAAAAGGCATTTGTCAATAGAATTATTCTCTCTCTTCTCTCATCTTCATCTCTATAATCCACTGCAGAAAATTCTCTGTAGTTCCACATAATATAGAAGGGGTTTTGTGCCCCTTTTGAAACTATTGTAAATCAGCTTCAGTGAGTAACACCAAGAAAGAAGTGGGGTTTTTTCTCTACATTCTCTGCATTATTTTCAAAATTGTATAACAATTTTAACATGATGTACAGAATTTAAAATTTTAGATCCAAATGTAATGAGCTCTTTGTTTCTTTGCATCTAATGAGACAGATTTCTATACTTTTAAAAATTAAGAGCACATCTGTTCTTTAATGCTGCACTAATATTTTCTTCATTGGATCTATTTAAAATAGATAAATATTTGAAAATGAAGATTTTTTTTATTTAATAACAAACTAGAACTTTATATCTAATTAAGAATTGAATTATTACATTTCCTGCTTTCTTGTTGTTTTTTTCTAACTGGTGAAACCAATGGTTTTGTTATTTTTTACTCTTTGTTAACACATGTTACCAACCATTATCTTATTTCTTAGCTTATAATTTTTTTCTCTATATATAAATTACTTACCGGTAACCCCATGCTGTTATTCCCATAATGAGAGCCAACACTAAAATTGTACCAGCAATAGCACCAATAATAATATTTGTGCTAGTGACACCTAGATTAAAACAAAAACAAGAATTTAGTGCATTACCACTGGAGAAACCCACTTAAAATTACACAATCTTTTTTCTTTTAATGTAAAATTCTGGGACACTTAGGTGAACAATGAGCCACACAGGATTCAAGCTTGTGAGAGTCAAAAATAGTTGTTATTCTTTCTAATTCTATATATAACAATGTAAGTGTGGCTATATTTGAACAGGACTAAAATATGATGGAAGACTCTTTCCTTAAAAATGCTAAATGAAGAATCAGTACCCTTATTTCTGTACAGATCAGGTTCAAGCCATTTCACATGAATAGTAACATTGCCACAAAACATGTATAACTCACCTGAATTGTGCAAGCTTCCATCAATGATTGGTTTCATGAGACGCTTGCTGCAGTCTACACCTGTCCATAACTGCTCACAGACACACTGCATTTCATTACTGCAAACCTACAATGGATGTAATTCAAATTTAAAAACAGAAAAATCCTAATATATGTTTCCTTGGAATCTAAGAAACTAATGAATTTTTAATAATAATAATAATAATAATAATAATAATAATAATAATAATAATAATAATAATAATAATAATAATAATAATAATAATAATAATAATAATAATAATAATAATAATAAAGTTGGAAGGGACCTTGGAGGTTATCGAGTCCAACCCCCTGCTCAGGCAGGAAACCCTATACCATTTCGGACAAATGGCTGTTCAGTCTCTTCTTAAAAACTTCCCGTGTTGGAGCATTCACCGCTTCTGGAGGCAGGGTGTTCCACTGGTTAATTGTTCTAACTGTCAGGAAGTTTCTCCTTAGTTCTAGGTTGCTTCTCTCTTTGGTTAGTTTCCATTCGTTGCTTCTTGTCCTGCCTTCAGGCGCTTTGGAAAATAGCTTGACTCCCTCTTCTTTGTGGCAGCCCCTGAGATATTGGAACACTGCTATCATGTCTCTCCTCGTCCTTCTCTTCATTCAACTCGACCTACCCAATTCCAGCAGCCGTTCCTTATTCGGTTTAGCCTCCAGTCCCCTAATCATCTTTGTTGCCCTTCTCTGCACTCTTTCTAGAGTCTCAACATCTTTTTTACATCACGGTGACCAAATCTGGATGCAGTATTCCAAGTGTGGCCTCACCAAACCATTGTAAAGTGTATTAACACTTCATGTGATCTTGATTCTATCCCTCTGTTAATGCAGCCTAGCACTGTGTTGGCCTTTTTGGCAGCTGCAGCACACTGCTGGCTCATATTTAAGTGATTGTCCACTAGGACTCCGAGGTCCCTTTCACAGTTACTACTATTGAGCAAGGTACCCCCTATACTATACCTTGCATTTGGTTTTTCTTGCGTAAATATAGACCCTTGCTTTTTTCACCATAGAACTTCATTTTGTTAGATAGTGCCCATGTTCAAGTCTGTCCAGATCCTTCTGTATCTTAAGCCTGTCTTCTGGAGTGTTGGCTATTCCTGCCAGCTTGGTGTCGTCTGCAAATTTGATGAGTTCCCCATCTATCCCCTCGCCAAATCGTTGATGAAGATGTTGAAGAGCACTGGGCCCAGAACAGAGCCCTGGGGCACCCCACTACACAATTTCCTCCATGTAGATGCGGTTCCATTGAGGACCACACACTGAGTATGGCCGTGCTGTATTATAATCTCCCATATTTAATTAATTGACCATGAATGGATAAGCTTCAATTCATTTTTTTTATTTATATCCCATTTTTATTATTTTTATAATTGATTCTTCCTCCTATTTTTCCTATAACAGTCTTGTGAGGAAATTGACTAGCCCAAAGTTACCCAGCTGGCTCTTCACCTAAGGCAGGACTAGAATTCACACTCTCCCAGTTTCTAGCTTGATGCCTTAACCATTACACCAAACTGGCTCATGGTCCTCATGTGGCCTTCACTCCCATTATGAGAATCTATAGAGCTTCTTCATGATTCTCCACTACATTTTGGTGACAAGTTTTCAAGAATTTTTTTGGTCTTTAATATAAAGTTTTCTTTATATTAAAAATGCAGAACACCTATTTCTTTTAGCTTCCACTCTCAGAAAAATTGCAAAATAATTTATTTCTGCTCATGACTATGTAATGGCTCCTATAACTTTCAAATGTTGAAAATGGTAAGTATTTTTAAAGTAATGGCCTCAACCAAAAACACTATTCGTCTCTAAACTTCTAATAATATTAGTTTAACAGACAAACTATTTTTTTAAAGAGAAGAGGAGAAAAGGGAATATAAACTATGGGGACTGAACAACATATGTAAGGATATTGGGGGGAAAGTGTTTATGGGGGCAAAGAAAAAGGTTATTCTCTTCTGTGTAATACAAAATTTAACATGCTGAAATTATAACTACCTATAAGAGACACTCTTGATCAGTCAGAAACAAACTTTCTCAAAGGAACATGCATGCATGCAAACAAATCTTTATTTGAAAGCTCCCCTCTCATTTTTAGAATTACTACTTGGAACAGAATTGTTAATAGATGACTCCCAGGTTTATACTATTTATTTTGGAACATCTTTAAAAACATTCCTGGTTTACAAGGGATAGAAAGATTCATTTGTGCTAGAAATTTACTGCAGCATGGAAAAAAATCCCAAGATTATATCCTAAATTGGATAGTTAAAAAAGCTCACAGAAAAAGGCCAGAACAACTGCTTCTATATTGTGCAAAGAAAATTATATAGACTGGTACTGGCTGATGTAATCATTAGGAAGTGAGCTCAGCTTAAAGGCACTTTCATCATTATTCTTCATCCATGTACTGCTGCTTTACTGGGCTTCTTTAAATATCCAAAAAGAATGAATAAGTCATATTTCTTCCACATTTCAACTCCCCCATCTCTAGACAAAAGACTAAACTTACTCCATGTCCTGAACAAATAAAGCCATCTGTACTTCCAGGACAGGAACTGAAGTTAAAAGTATCCATTGACAGACATCTGTGATCCCAGCATATTCTATTAGGGCCACAGGATGTCCCATCTTCTACATAACCCAGGTCTGCATCTTCCTCCAACTTCACATGACCACCACTACAAATGGAACAAGATTTAGTTAATGAAAACATTTTATCAAATGAAAATCATTTTGAACAAAAACTCAACCAAAGTATTCTATATTATTATGTCCCTCTGTATGTATACAAGTCTTAGTAGATCACTGTATCTAGTTGACCTTGTCTGGTCATGAAAGTTAAGATGGATCAGTCTTGATTAGTAAATAGATGGATAATGACCATAGAATATCAGGGTTGTAAGGACAACTTAATAGACTGTTAGCTTACTGTGATGAAAAACAACACATTACAATAATGCTTTGAGCTATACAGTGGGAATATATATATTCACAGAATATTAGATCGGCAACATTGGTTGAGCATGATAAAAGATATAAAGACAAAGATCTTCCAAAGGAAAAATATACAGAAAAGATGATGCAGTTGTACAGGGAAACCAAGAAATCACAATATTTATAATATGTATAAAGATTTGATCAGTGGAATAGTGCCACACATTATGGAACATCAAATTCAACTAATCCTAGAAAATGTTGCCAAAAAGGCTGCAGGGGTTGATGAAACACCAGCCAAATTGATTAAAATGTGATGCAAGTAGTTTGTAAGCCAACAATGGAAAAGATAATTTAAATTCCAATACCAAAACTGGACAGTGCTAATGAATATTCAAATTGTTGAACAACCGCATCTATCTCACATATTAGATAGATAATGTTTGATTTTGCAATCCAGGTTTCAACAAAATGTAGAATTTCCAGATGCCAAATATAGAAGAGGCAGAGACACCTGAGATCACATCACTAATAATGTATGATTTAAAAAAAGGCAAAGAAGTTCCAAAAACATATCTATTATTTTCTTCATTGATGGATACAGATCTTTGACTCAGACCACCACAAATTGTGGGTAGTTGTCAAAAATATTAATATATTGTACCAAGCCAGCTCTCCATCCTATTGATGAACTTGTAGGATAATCAGAAAGCAATAATTAGAGCAACTATATAGTTCCAAATTGAAAAAGGAGTGTGCCTAGATTGTATATTATCACCTTAAATAATTTATATGCAGAATACGTATATTACTAAAAATCCTGGACTAAAAGAAAGAAACAAAGTAGAATTTGAATTATTAGGATAAACATTACCTCAGTATGTTATAACTTAGATGGTTGGAAATATGGTCAATTTAATGAACATTAAAAGAAGACCAAAGACCAAAGAAGACAGCTAGTCTGCTGCTCACTATTTTATGGGGGGGAAAATAAAGTTAGGCGAACCCAATGTAAAAAGATAGAGAAGATGAGAAAGTAACTAATTTTATCTTTTTTATTTAAGATAAAAAATACATAGAAACAGTAGTGAAATAAAAAAAATATCTGTTGGCAAGGATTACCTGCAATTGAAAGTTTTCCCCAGATTTTGGAGAGAAATAGATGTAATTTCGCCATCAAGCTCTCCAAGTCTTGGAATATTAGAGACAATGTTAGAACACAGTAGATATCCACAAAGAACATCTCTGGGAAGAAACATTAAGCAAGTTGTTACTTTAAAAACAGCCTAAAAGAAACATTTCTAACTACAATTTCCTACTCCAAGAAATACTCAAAAATTTTTTTTAAAAAAAATGATTACAGAAGAATCTATTGCTTGCTATGTACTCTGGAACTCCCAATATAATCCTCTAATTTGCAGAATTATCTTCAGTGGGGTGTATGACAATTTGCTCAACTCATCATGGCCAACTTGCCATAGCCCAATTGCCATAGCTAGCTTGGACAACTCGCCACAGCCAATTCACCGTGGGACTACTCACTGCAGGACAAGAGTTACACTAATATCAAAAAATGGTAGAATAGAATAATCTGAAAAAGGCAGTTCAGAATGAAATGCGAATGACAGAAATTAAAATAATTTGTTATTTATTTTAAATATTTAAATTGAATTGTTAAATTATCCCACAGCAAGTTGGCCCATGGCAAATTGGCCATAGTGTGTTGGTCGTGGCAAGTTGTCCCATTCTGCTTTAGTGAACAATGTTAATTCAGATTATGGCTGAGATCTATACAAATCAGGGGATTACACATCATTGGAGATCTCTCTCTCTCTCTCTCTCTCTCTCTCTCTCTCACACACACACACACACACACACACACACACACACACACACACACACACACTTCCTTTTTCCCAGTCTCCCCATTAAAAATTTGGTGCATCTTCTGGCCGCTTACAAAAGTGTGGATCTTTTCTTTCATTATTAACTTGACAAGAGTTCTGATACTCTACAAGTATCAGATACTTGACAAGAGTTCTGATCACCTACCGCATAATAATGCAAACTATATCTATGCTACTCTGAAGGTCTGAAGAAGAAAAAAAGAGATTAGGCAAAACTGAAGCTTGAAACTTCATCTCCTGAAAGCCTGACCTCTTGTGGTAAATAAAAGTAAAACATGTGAATAGATGCAGGACTCTAGACCTGTGTTTAGCAGTACAATTTTAATGCTATTCCTAGTAAATATACACAACCTGCTATTACTGGAGTATCAAGATCCACTCTAAACAAAGTCACAAAATTCTAGTCATCCAATTTAATAATTACTCATTTTGGGTGGTAGAGAAGAAGCACTAGAGGAACAAAGATGCTACAAGAAATGCAGTGAGACTAAGAATCACCATTAAATAGATTAGCATGTAGGTTTAAAAGTGAAAAGGAATATTTGTAAAGAAGCTTATAAACCATGATAGAACACAAATACAAATACTATATTATGCAAGCAGAGTGGTATTAACTTACTCATTCTTGCACTGAATCCAAGTATCTTTGTCTCTCCCACAGCTACCTTTCTCTGTTCCTTCTATATTTAATCTTTCATAGCAATATTTATCAGCAGCTGTCACTTCTGCACACAAAATATATTTTAAAAGATGATGTGTTGTTGGAGTTAGAAATTCAATATTGTAAATGTAAATATTGACGTTAAAGCCCACAAATTATATACTCACACCTATTTTTTCTTACAGACATATAAAAATAAAATATAAGAAGCTGATAGAGCATAAAAACACACAAGAATTTGTATCTAAAAAAGAAAGATGCCATCTAACTTAGCCTTAGCCAAATTGATGTCTTTATTTGCATTCAACTTAATGTCCCATTGTGCCACAGTCAGCATGCCAGAAATACTGAAAGGAAAAGAAAATGAAAGAAAATGCTTCATCTAGTTCTGACATGTCAAACACAAGGCCTGGGGGCCGGATGCAGCCCACGAAGTGGTTTCATGTGGCCTGCGAAGCCATCCTGGAAACAGTGAGGGAACGAAGCCATCCTGGAAACAGCCCAGGCCAGCCGGGAGCCAATGTACAATTTTGTGGTGGCCATCTATGCTGAAATGCATTCAGTCTTAGCTCCATAAGCCCCCCCCCCGCATGGCCTGGGAGGAACAGTGAGGCTCCTCCAGTGGACCATGCCTTGGCACTTGCCCTGGTCCCATCCCTTCTGCCAGAGATCCTCAGATCTGTCCCACTCCTGCCCAGGCCCCCACAGGCACCCTTGACACAAATGATGTAGAGCTGGCCACACCCACCCAGTAGGCTGCACCAGTGGTGTAGCGTGGGTTGTCAGCACCCGGGGCAAGGCAAGTAATTTGCGCCCCCCCCTCCACAGTGGGCGGCGACCCGGCGGCTCGGATCGGATTCGCACAGGCAGGGGCAGAGAGCTGCGAGTGCGAGCGCCCCCCCAGATGTTGCGTCCGGTGCGTCCGGCCCCCCCTGCACCCCCCACGCTACGCCTCTGGGCTGCACCCACCCTAGCCACACCCACCTGGCCCCCTGAGGGCAACCGCAATGCTGATGCAGTCCTCAATGAAATTGAGTTTGACACACCTGATCTAGTTCTATTGAATTTATTTTTGACTCCACTTTAAAGTGTTTTATAGGTTTACCTAATGACTGAAAGTTGTCCGGCTCCATATACAGGTAATCCTCAATTGACAACCACAACTGAGCCCAAAATTTCTGCTGCTAAGCTAGACATGTCTTAAGTGAGTTTTGCCTCATTTTATGACTTTTCTTGCCACATTTGTTAAGTGAATTGCTGCAGTTATTCAGTTAGTAACAAAGTTGTTAAGTGACTTTGCTTGTCAGATGACCACAAATGGGGATCAGATGACCCCCGGGCCACTGCAACTGTCATAAGTATGAATCAGTTGCCAAGCATCTGACTTTTTTTCACATGACCATGGGGATGCTGGAAAAATGGTCTAAGGTACTTTTTTGAGTGCTGTTGTGACTTTGGATGGTCACTAAATGAACTGTTGTAAGTCGAGGACTACCTGTATATGAATTTTAATAAACTCAGAACATAGATAAATAGGTTCTCAGTTAGGGGACTTTCATGGGAAAAAGAACTGAATTTCTAAAAAGGAGGTCGGTCTAAAAACACAATTCTAATAATTCCAATTAAACTAAAAAGAATGGAAGAGAGAAAAAGCCAACATGCTTAAGGAGGACCCAAACAGTATAAAGATGAACAAGTCATGAAGAAAGTTAGCCTGGAACCGCACGATGGCATCAGGAAAATGAAAGAATTTGCTGAGGTAGCTAAATGACGCTAAGAACAACAAGGGCTTCTTTAGATAAGAACTTTCTTAACTTTTCTTTAGATAAGATAAGAAAAAACAGAGAAAAATTCATCAGTTGCTCAGAGATAACAGCAAAATACAATAGATAGGAATGTGCAAAACTCATCAATTCCGAAATGGAATATTTTGGAGAAATCCAGATTATTCCATTCTTCCCTCTGGATTATTCCATTTTTGGGATGGATAAGCAGCTCCTGAACGTAAATTCTCCAGACATGGTGTTACAGATGAAACAGGTTTGTTCTGGGTCTCAACTGTCTTCAGACCATTTCAATTAACTTCCTTTTAAGAGAATCTAGTTCCAAGAACTTCCATCTCTTGAACAATATTATCCTGAGGAAATCTGGCAATTTCTGAAAGGGCACCAAATTTTGAGAGGAAGAAAAAACATACAATATGTATATATTGTACACCTGTGAATATTCAATAGCTAATGAACAAGTTTTCAAAAGAAGCAAAAGCATAGTTTCAGTGTTTAAAGATATTACTCACTATCTCCCCATATGTATTTACACTGTCTGTCTCTTGTTTTGCATCTTCCTCCAAAACAAATGCCCTAAAGAGAAAATGTTAGAAAGTAATCACCATATTTTGTAAATATTCATTTAATAAACAACCATTGCTTATCTATTTTTCTACCCATTGAAGTCAACATATTCAGGCATGTGTTGTCAAAGTCAGTTTGATTGTGTTTAGTTGCCAATGTCTTATAGCAGTGGTGGCAAACCTATGGCAAAGGTGCCAGATGGGGCACTTGGAGCCCTCTCTGTGAGCACACATGCCGTTGCCCCAGCCTCACCTCCCCCATGACCCCCTCCTCTCCAGCAGCCCCCCTGAAGGAGAGTCATCCCTGAGCGTGGCCCATGCGGAGCAGCACAGCCAAAGACATGGCAGCCAGGCAGTGTAGACAAGACTCTGCCCTCACACCCCATCATGCACAGTTGATGCTGCAGGGCGCAGGCAGAGGGCGTGACCACCACAGTGCTGCTGGGCTGCCTGGGCAATCTGTGGTGAGCCCTGGAGGCGGTGAGTGGCCCTGCAGGCAGGTGGGGCGGGAGATGGGGGGTGGAGTGGGGGCGGGGCAGGGGTTGGAGCGGGGGCGGGGCCAGTTTTTGGGCACTCGGTCTCTAAAAGGTTCGCCATCACTGTCTTATAGATTCAATACAAAAGACCACAACATCCAGAAAAGTGATTTATTTAATTAATTTATATGTCCCTGTTCTCACAACTCTGAATGGCATATAACAAGAGTAGAAAACAATTCCATTTCTCTACTTTTTGTTATAGAGGAACAGAAATGATATTGGTCTCCATACATAGGTATTTCAGTGCCTTGAATTTTGCTTAAACGTTATTCAAAAATTATGGCTCCAAGTTTTCATTTTCTGGAAAAAAACAGTGGAACTGAGAACAAACTATTGTAAATTCACAGAACAAGAACTGTAAATGCTCTAAGGACTGTAATTGCTGTTATTGATTGGATTTAGGACTGAGTGCTCTCACTTACTAATTCAATTCTGGACAGTTTCCCAGAAACATAAATATCTCGCTCAACATATCTGATTGTAACCTTCTTTCCTGCCAGTAAACTCATTTGGCTTTGAATTGATGATTTTTTTAAAAAAATTAATAATTACTATCTTCTTAATATATTAAACAGTTCACAACAGTATCATGCTTTCAAGAGATATTCAGTTTTCCTATTTATATTTAGCTGTATTTTCTTCAATGGATTTAAAGCAATTAAACAACCAAGAAATCCATAAAGCTTACTTTATTCTTCCTTCTCATGATTTTGTTCTAAGAAATCCTGTTCATAGGGTTTTTTTGAAGTCTATCTGATATCCCATAATTGTCCCAAAGTCCAAGTTTGGTATTTTGAAACTCTCTTTTATCGCAACTAACTAGATTCCCAATATGGCATCTAAGAGCAACAACATGCTTGCCAATATATTCTTCAAAGCTTGTGTGAAGAGAATGAAATACTTTATTATTATTTTAATTAACAATAACAAATATGTGTTCATATGCTACAAAACATCAGTGCCAAGGAACTGTCGCTGGGCCAGGTGGCAGTGAAGATGTTTACTGCTTCTGTTCCATAAATCAAAAATGAGATGAATTGCTCCATCTTGCAACTGCGGGTTAGTAGATCCTATACTGAATATCAGAACCTCTTCCTTTGGACAAGATCAAGAAAATATGAACTGCAGAGATTTTATGTTTTTTAATGCTAATGTCAAGGTTCTGACTGACGAACCCAACCAAGCAAACACCTTCAAGACATTCCAATCTCTTAATAATATAATTGTACCTATTCATGAATGGGAGGGGAAATTCTATTCTTTTACTATAGGGCAGTGATGGCGAACCTTTTAGAGACCGAGTGCCCCAAAACCGCCCCACCTCTCAGCCAACCCCTGCCCTGCCCCTATCCCACCTGATTTGCCCCCACCCCATCTCCGCCCACCCACAGGGCCACCCATCGCCTCCACAGCCCACCGCAGATCGCCCAGGCAGCCCTGCAGCGCCATAGCAGCCACGCCCTCCACCCACACTCCACAGCATCTGCGCACGACGGAGTGCAAGGACGGAGTCTTGTCCCCACTGCCTGGCTGCCATGTCCTTGGCTGCGCTGCTCCATGTGGGCCATGCCCGGGAGTGATTCTACTCTGGGGGGGCTGCTGGTGAAGAGGGGGCCCTGGGGAGGTGGGGCTGAGGCAACGGCATGTGTGCCCACAGAGAGGGCTCTGAGTGCCACCTCTGGCACGCGTGCCATAGATTTGCCACCACTGCTATAGGGGTTTGGGCTTGGGTTTGCCAGAGCTGGTTTTGCTTTCATATGTGCCGAAATGATGTACTCAATAAAGTTTTACTTTAAGAGATCAGAATGGTTGGGTTTATCAGCCGGAATCTTAGCAGTTAACATTGTATGAGGAGTCTCTTTGAAACATTTGGAAAAAAATATTTCCAGTTCTTGCAACCTGGGCTGAGTTGTCTTTATGAGATAAACTGTGAATGGATTGTCTTCTATGTTTTGATTATTTATGTCTTTTCTTTCTTCAATTTTCATAACCAGTCACAATGGGGACTGCTAAGAGATCCATCACTGGACTTCCAAAGAATGCCACTGTATTCCTCAGAGGTCAAGTCATCTCCATTTACCAAAATCTCACTCCTTGTGGCTGAGTCAGTCTGTTATTGATTTCTGGATTCCCTAGATGTGTTCCACTGTGAGGGATGGTGTGTTTGCCTCTGCACAATATAGAGGATTTTCCATCCCCTTCATCAGCTGCTTTGATCTGCTACCTCCCTTCCTTCTGATGTGAACTTTGGTGGCCACACTGTCTATCAGAGAAGGATGTTCAGTCTTTTAGGGAGAACTTGCCCAAAAGAGGTCATGCTGCTTATAGTTCCAGGAGATTTATGGTCCTTTAGGCTTTGTCATTTCCAGATTCCCTGGGCTATTTAACACAGACAGTATATTCCCCTCCCAACGCTGGCATCTATGGTGAATTAGGTCTAAAAAGAGGATCATATGTCTCTACAATCCATGAGAGAGAGTACATTGTCTTTGTTGGAATTGCTAAACATCTTGAGGTTCTCTGAGGTTTTAGGTACTGGAAGGAAGTGAGCATCCATGGGAAGAAGAATGGAAGAGAAATGCTATCCATGATATTGAGTTTATGCAGATGGTAAACTAACTTTGGAACTTAATGAGACTATGAGATCTGATCATCCGAACATCAAGCTCCATATAGCTGGCAAACGTGAATTTTTAATGCTAGTCAGGAGTAAAAATATAACCTTTAAAACTATAAGAGTAAATTCCTGGACAGACATATAATGAGTCAGTTAAATCAGTCTCTTTCAAATTATTTCTTCCCTAAGCCCTCACATCTGGGCTGTACTGTCTCTTTCCACATTCACTTAACTAATCCTTCCTCCTTCCTTCCCACAGCTTCGCATGCTGAAAACAGATGACAATCTGGAGGATGATCATCTTTCTATCGTTTGGCAGAATGAGCAGGCTTGTGTGTGTGTGTGCTTGTGTGTGTGTGTGTGTGTGTGTGTATTCATAACAATGGTGAGACTCTGTGCCGGTTCTATGTTCATCTCAAAAGGTTTAGAACCATATTGATAGAGACATCTTCCTTTGTGTGGGAAGATAAATAGTTATGAATTCTAACATCCAATTTTGGTCAAGCTGCTGATTGCTAAGGCTTTGAGAAGAATTTTCCATTTGATCAGAAGCACACAGGCCTGTTAGTTAAAAAGCCTGAAGCTATTTACCAGAGTTGTACTGCCATCTGATGGTCACCATTGAAATACATTTTATCTTTCCATTCTAAGCAGAACCAGTTTTAAATTTCAATAGGTCCAATTTGTTCAGCTTTTCTATTTTTTTTCATATAGGGATTTTTAAAAAAAACAACAAAAACAATCATTAATTAAAAATCATTAATGCATCAATTTTGTTAAAGCCAACGTGCATAATGAGTGCTACATATTTCAGACTGTCTGTTAGTTTAGTGTCAATTAGCAAATGAAGGGGTATTTTTTCTTGGTTACAGACCTTGCAGACATATATTTTGCATTCTAGCTACAGAAAGAGAAGCGATAATAAACATGCAGAATTAATTCAAACAATGAACAAATAATAAGGTAGGATCCTGAAAAATGAGGGGAACAAACTATATGCAGTTAACTGAAATTTTGTCTTCAGCAACAGGAAACCAATTGGGGAGGAACATGACAGTCCTGACCCAATATTTAAACTCCAGTCACATGTTTATGCTTTTCATTGTAAGAAGAAAATATCAGTCTATTATTGAAAGCTCCCATTGTACCAAATTAATCACAAATAAGACTCTTTGGTGAAAACTATGACTGCAATAGCCTTTCAAAACCTCAGCTTGGTCTTAGGATAAAGTCTGCCTTATATTCTGATAATAAAAATTGAATAGAATGATACATTATACATACCTGTTCATTATCACATGAATACCCATCTATTTTGTAGAGATTTGGAGAGCACTAAAGATAAAGCAGAATGAATTAAATAATCAACTGGTTAGTGAGATAACTGTAGAAGCAAAACTGCAGTATCTAAAAAAATTTTTTTTAAGTTTTCCAAATCTTGCTCTTCATTAAATGCAGGCAGTCCTCAACTTACAATAGTTTGTTTAGTGATCGTTCAAAGTTACAATGACACTGAAAAAAGTGACTTATGACCATTTTTCACACTTATAACCGTTGCAACATCCCCACGGGCATGTGATTAAAATTCAGACATTTGGCAACTGAGTTATGACGGTTGCAGTGTCCCAAGATCATGTGATCATCTTTTGCAGCCTTCTGACAAGCAAAGTCAATGGGGAAGCTAGATTCATTTAAAAACCATGTTACTAATTTAACAACTGCAGGGATTCAGTTAACAACTGTGGCAAGAAAGACCTTAAAATGAAACAAAATTCACTTAACAAATGTCTTGATTAGCAACAGAAACTTTGGACTCAATTGAGGTCATAGGTTGAGGACTACCTGTATAACTTGTCCAAAAATTATATTATTCCATTTTTTAATGAGCTTTACCTGACTGGAGTCCCCTTTGCATGTCTCTGGAATGTCACAATCATTTACAGCTTCTCTGCAAACCACACCTTTGAGTTCAAACTGAAAAATAAGAATTAATATGTGGGACCATCTATATATTTGCAATTGTTTGAATATAGATATCATAAATAATGTTTTTACTTCTAGTTTACTGGAGCTTCTCAATACCACTCACATAATTTAAGAACTGATTCTCAAATGTTCAGTTTAAGATTTTCATTGTTAAAAAGAATCAGTCTATTGATTGGTAATTTGTATCAACAAGATCAACACACAATGCTGATATTGTTACTTGTACTAACAACCATATGTTTAGAATAGCATTGTGGTTCTAGAGTTCCAGAGTTCTTGTGTAAATAAATTGTTTAATCATAAATAAACATATTCATCAGTCTGAAGCTAACTTTGTCTATTCTTGATAAGCTAAACAGAATCAGACGTAACAAACCATTTCAATTTACCAGGAAAAAAAGACATTATTTTAAGGTATTTTACACAGAAAGAAAAGGTTTGGCGGTTATGTGGTTGCTTCTTTTCCTTCACAGCCTTAAAATGTATCCATCTAATTTTTGTGAAGTAATTTAGATCAATTTTTACCTTTTTATTACTAGTTTATCAATATCTTCCTTAATCTGATGCTTTTATATTTTTGTTATATCATATAGTTTCTATTGTTGAGAAAATCTTCTCTACATAGTTTACAAAGTCAATATATTTCAGTTAACACAAAATTTTATACACCAGAATCATAAAAACAGCCAGTGCTGTTTTTGTAGTGTAATGATTAAGGTATTAGACTGGTGTAACACCAAAGCTTACTGGATGACTTTCAGCCAGAGTACTTGAACAGACCTGTTGTGAGAAAAATTAGGAGGAAACACCATGTATAATTCCTTGAATTCTTATATATAAAAAATGGATGTATATCTAACACAAATAGAAATAAAAGGTAAAAAAGAAACTTGATTGCCCCTTTGAGATTTTGTATGGTAGAGCTTATACATTTTGGCATTGTACTGAATGAGATTATTTTTCAATCAATTCATCATCTCACTTTTTCATTTTCGTTGCCATGTATTTTGAGAGTCACACTGTCACACTAACCAAGGTACACCATGAGGAGGTGACTAGCTTCATACCACAGCTGGAAGATTCAAATCCAGGAAGCCCCCACTTCAACATCGATTCCCAATAGAAAGCCAAATTGGTTGCTGAATGTCCGGACTTAGAAAGACATATAAATGACCCCACAAAAATGTTGTCAGGCTTTGAACTACCACCTCAGTAATGGACAATCCTGAATAGGATTGGCATCTCACATGGGGCCTGCCAGAACTCTCTATGTGAATGCGGCATATTATGCTCTCTTCAGTGTGATTGTGAGGTCCCATGTCAAACTGTAGATTACATTGTGACCAGCTAACCTGAGGGCATATACCAGTCCAGTATCTGATTTTTTTTCATATAAACAATACTGCACTTCAATGATTAGATGGCCTAGACATTGGTATTTGAATATAGATCTTTTCAACATTTATATTTTATTGTGTTTAATTAATCTAGATGAAATGTTAGTATATATTACTAATTCATGTATGATATGCCACATGCTAAATAAATAAATAAATAAATAATCTCACATAATTCCTTAAAACAAGGGTGGGGTTTTTTTTTGTCATTTCAATACACACCTGACATTTTCTACAACAAAGTCCATTACTGCATTGAGAGTTAGCAGTTAGAATGCAGGAACTGCAGCAATCTCCACCTTCAGCCATACATTCCTGGGTAATGAAACCAATTGTGAAACAACAGTTTGACAGAAACATGCTGCCGCTTGACCAGAAAATTGTTGAGATTCTTGCTATTCAAAATTTCACTTGCCTCCCTACTCTGGGCATAATGCACACTTCAAATTACAAAGAAAACAACAATGGAAGTATTCTGATAGCATGAGGGAGAATGCCAGAAAAGAACATAGGACATAGAATAATAAGATTGGAAGAATCTTGGAGGTCTTCTAGCCCAACTCCCTGTCCCTACCAGGAGATCCTATACTATTCCAGACTTTCTTTAAGCTTGATGGGATGGATACATGGGGTCAGAGAAAAAATAACAGAATAACAGAACAGAATAATAGAGCTGGAAGGGACACCAGATGTCCTCCAGTCCAACACCCAACCCAAGGAGGAGACTCTTTATTTTAGACTCTTCTTAAAAACCTCCAGTGATGGAGCACCTATAACTTCAGAACATAAGCCACTGGTTAATTGTTCTCACTGTCAGGTTGCTTCTCGATTAGTTTTCATCCATTACTTCTTGTCCTGCCTTCAGGCACTTTGGAGCATAGCTTGACTCCCTCTTCTTTGTGGCAACCCTTCAAATATTGGAACACTACTAACATGTCACCTCTGTCCTTTTCCCTAAACTAGACATAGCCAAATTCTTGCAACCATTCTTCATACATTTTAGTCTCCTGCTCCTCACCTTTGTTGCTCTTCTCTGCACTCTTTCTAGAATTTCAACATCTTTTTTATATTGTGACAATCAAAACTGGATGCAATATTCCAACTGTAGTCATACCAAGGCATTATAAAGTGGTATTAACAGTTCACATGATCTTGATTCTATCCCTCGATTAATGCAGCCCAGGAATGCATTGGCTTTTCTTTTCTTTTCTTTTCTTTTCTTTTCTTTTTTGTGGCTGCAGCACACTGCTGGCTCATAATTAAGTGGTTATCCACTAGGACTCCTAATAACTTCTGACAGTTACTACTATTGAGTTAGGTTCCACCTATTCTAAACCTGTCATTTGGGGGGGTTCCCTAAGTGTAAAACCTTACTTTTCTCACAACTGAATTTAATTTTGTTAGATAGGGCTCAATGTTCAGGTCTGTCAAGATCCTTGTGGACCTTGACCCTATCTTCTGGAGTGTTGGATATCCCTATCAGCATGGTATCACCTGTAAATTTAATGAGTTCCTCTTCTATCCCTTCATCTAAATTGTTTATGAGGTGTTGATGAGTACTGGGACTGACAGAACCTTGGGGCACCAAACTGCTTACTTCCCTCCATGTATATGTAGTGCCATTAAGGACTACATGTTGAGTGCGATTTGTCAACCAGCTACATATCCTTCTCGTGGTGATGCGGTCTATTCCACATTTTTCTAACTTACCAAGAAGTAGGTTGTGATCTACAAAGTCAAATGCCTTACTGAAATCCAAGTATACTATGTCCACATCATTTCACTGATCCTCTAATTTAGTCACTTTGTTAAAGAATGAAATAAGATTTGTTTGGTATGATTTGATTTTGACAAATCCATGTTGGCTTCTGGTTAGGTTCTTTTAGGTGTTTGCAGATATGTCGCTTAATTATCTTTTCCAGGATCTTCCCAGGTACTGATGTCAGGCTGATTGGTCTGTAGGTTCCTGGATCCATTTTTTTTTCTTTTTTGAAGAACTAAGCAAGCAAGCAAGTGGCACATTGGAGTTCAACATGGCATTAATTTAATTTTCATTTGTAAGCTAGGATTGAATGAAAAGTAATATCTTCGCTTCCATAACTTTAATTACGACTATTTTAAAAAAATAGGAAAATAATACTTTCAATGAGTTTTTAATTACGTGTGTTTACTTTTCCACATAATTATATTTGTTACATTTCACATTGTTACGTTTCTTACACACTTCTGCAAATGATGGACAAGCTTCTAAAAGCTATCATAAAATATTTCCAGACTATCTCTTTAGCCAGGACTTGACCATCCTTTCTAATTTTTCTAATTTTTCATCTGTTTCAGTCAAATAGATGCCCATGAAGGGAAAATTTTGTGAAATGCATGGCACCAAAACTGTATAATACATAGAATAAGACACTAAGCTCCAGCTTTGCAATTGCTTCTTGGAAAGCTCATGAGGTGTGAAATCTTGTATTGTCATACTGCAGCAAAATTTTCTTCTTGCACTTCTGCTTAAAAATTGTCTCAAAGTTTTGAGTGTTGAAATGTAATACCCTTAATTGATAATAGTACCAGTCTCAAAGAAATCCATCTGAATAATACCACTTGCACCTCAAAAAATGATAACCATCAGTTTTCCTGGTGAATCCTGTGTTTTGAATTTTGTTTCCACAGGTGAAGCTTTGTGATAATATTTCATGGCCTGCTGCTTTGCTTCTGGATCATAATGATGAGTCTATGTTTCATTCACTGTCACAATGCTGTGAAGAAAATCCTCATTGTGATTTTTGAAGACTAATTGTTTGTAAATTGTAACTCTTGAAATTTTCCTCTCTAGCATTAGAGTGCAAAGAACTAATTAAAGAACTTATTTAAAATCATTAGAAAGAGCATCTTAACTAAAATGGATTGCCCCTAATTAGCTATGTAATGTTGAATTTACCAATGCAGCTCCACAATCGCATTCTTCCCCAGTTTCAACAAAACCATTACCACATTCTGGGGGATCCAGGAGCTACAATACAAAAATAAGAAAGCATTAAAAATGTAGCATATTAGCATGTTGCCATGCATGATGACAGATGGTAAGAGGGTCATTATTTCAATGCACAAAAAAGATGTAAACCTAATTATAGAAATGGGTGCTATACACCTCCTTATGTACAAATCCTGGTTTTCATATTTTAATTTAATGAGGAAAAATGTTCCAGGACCACAATAAGCCGTTGTCCCTGCTATAATGCTGTAACACAAAAATATTTTTTTAATCAGGCTTAGTAGGTAATGAGTTAAGAATGCAAGTCTATAATATTCAAAAAATATCAGTGACTGCCAAGTATAACATCCAAGCCACATTTATAGTGAATTCAAGCTTTATTTTTTTATACATACATGTGGTATAAAAGCTCCTATTTCTGAGCTGAACATTTTTACTTTGTTAGTCTGGTTTTAGGATATTTTCTTCTGATCTTTTTAATATTAGTCCTCACAAATTAGTGTTGGACTCTTAATAGGAGAACGGATTGCAACAAGGTTTTTTTTCTGTGACTAATTAATATTTTTGAATAGCTACACTATTCAGAGATAAAGTGTCATTCTTGATCAAAAGAACTTGAGCATCTTAATTTCTAATTTGAATAATCAGTAATAATAATAATAATCTGGCTGACTGTGAAACCAACCATAATAAGCATTATTATAACAACTTCCATATGTTTACTATCAAGCATGTCAATCAAGCATTTTAACACAACTATCATGAGACTGTTAAATTAAGAACTGAAAGAGAAAAACTTCCAAACAAAATGATTTTTGTTTTTACCTTGGAAGGTTTGTTGAAAAGGCAGGCTCCACCACCATTATTTAAAAAATCATGGTATTCCTCAATATCACATTTGGAGAACTTGGTTGGAAGATAATAACTGTGATCAAAAAAGAAAAAAGTCAGTTCATTCCTACAGAATTAAAAATGAATTTCATTCTGCAGCTGGGCCAGTAAGTCATTTCATGACCAAATTAAAAAAAAGAATTATCCATAATTCTGAATTTTCTGGAACACTAGTCTAGATAATTTTAAGAACACTAGTCTTCTTTTCTCTAATTTCATATCTGCAAATTATATGACAAACTTAAAAACATGTTTAAGTTGATGCAGAATGTAGTTGCAATCTTCACCTTGGGCTTTATTAATACACATTTCTCGAAGCTTTGTACAAAAATATTCAAAGTTATACAGCAAATACAATGTAGGCTTTTACCTGCCATTAAAATATATGAATACAAGTGTCCAGTCAAACCTCCTTGAGCAAATGTTATTTTCATAATATAGAATGGCAGTTTAAACTTTCACTGTATTTTGCTCTGAGAGAACTATTAATATTAACAACTGAGAGCATTTTAGGCATATTTGTTTCTAGGCTAGAATCCTCAGTGTCTGACAATAGTGGTATGTTCTTTATATGTCAAAGATTTGTGGAAATGATATCTTTTCATATACTAAGACCAGCATTGAGGGAATTTGCCAGGCTAGTATATTATTTTCTGAGAATCTATGATACTATTCGCCAATCAGAGAGATTCTGAATCTAGAGACCTTCACATGTCTTCCAGATTCAGATCTAGCGGCTTCTGGTGTAGCCCTGAATCTGGAGGTTTCAATCAGTTATTGTAATTAATAACTTTTGAGCAGCCTATGCACCATAAATTTGTCTAAATTCTTTTCAATTTGTCTATCAGGACCCAAAGTGCAAATCTCTAGGGAAGGGTAGTCAACATATCTCTCTCCAGATGATGAGGAATTACTGTATATGTCACAAATTCTCAGGAGTGAAGATGCCAGGAGTTATATCTGGAGTAACATAGATTGTCCATATAAGTTTGAGCCATTTTTTTATCCTGTATCTCTTTTTCTTAATGTAACTAATAATCAATCACTGGGATTCATAATCATTTCTACAACTTTTGATATTAAAACTGATTTGTAAAATATTTATTTTTGTGTTTTCAAATCACTCTTGACTTCTGGAGAGTCCACACAGTTTTCACATTTTTATGGACACGGTTTTTCTCCTTCTTTGAAAGAAAATGACTAGGTCAAAATCACCCAATGGGCTTAGTCTAAATCAGAACTGGAATCCATTGTCTCCCAGTTTCTAGCCTGATGGTTTAACCACTACACTAAACTGCTTCTCAAAGCTAATTAACCATGCATTGATTGACTAATTCATACATCCATGTCAACTGAGTAAAATGCATATCATTTTTCTGTTAACAACTTTGTATTTGTTTCTTCTCTGAATACCTTAAGCAGCCACAAGTTTTCGTCCAATAACTATGTGCTAATTTACATTTCTTCTGAATAGAAATCTCTGAAAGAAAACCTCTTACCCAGTATCTCCCATTATACACCCGGACCATGTATCCTCACATTTGCATTCACCTAAAATAAATAAAATAGGCAAATCACATTACAATATATAGGAAAGTGAGCAATCACATATCAGATATGTTAAATAAAGAAATGTAACTGAATAATTAATAAATATTGTCATACAAGCTTGCAACAGGTAATTGTATGAGTCTATATTTTAATAGGAAATGAAGCATTGTAGCCATGCAATTATGTTATCACAAATTCGCTAGTATTTAAATTTGGTGCAGGTCACTGTTTCATCATGGAGTGCCATCTATTGGGAACTAGAAAGCTTGCCTTCTTTGTCATGGCACCTGCCCTCTGGGAATGAGATCCCCTAAATCCTTGGGGCTCCCATCCTCTTGGCATTCTGTAAGTAAGGAACAAAGGACTGGTTGTAAGCCCTTGTTGGATGTGTCTATATTTTTGTATAGACTGAATAGATATCTTCTTGTTTTGTTTTGTAGTCTGTTTTTTGCAGTTTGTTATATAGGTAGTCCTCAACTTACAACATCCATTTACTGATTGTTCGAAGTTACAAGGCACTGAAAAAAGCGATTTATGAGTCTTTTTCAGATTTATGACTGCTGTAGCATCCCCATGGTCACATGACCAAAATTCAGCTGCTTGGCAACTGACTTATATTTATGACGGTTGCAGTGTCCCTGGGTCATGTGATCAGCTTTTGTGACCTTCTGACAAGCAAAGTCAATGGGGAAGCCGGGTTCACTTAACAACTATGCTACTAACTTAACAACTACAGTAATTCACTGAACAACTGTGGCAGGAAAGGTTACAAAATGGGACAAAATTCACTTAACAAATGTCTTGATTAGCAATGTAAATTTTGAAGTAATTTATGGTCAAGTCAAGGACTACCTGCAATACAACGTATACAATTATTCATTGTTTATTTTAAATCTTTGTTCCAAAAATATGAATACCTATTTTATGTATTTATAAATACATGTATTTATTTTCACAATAAATACATAAATACATGTATTCAGTATAACATAGTGTGATATAAGTGTATCACAGTAGTTACATCTCATGTCTTATACAAGCAGTATACAAAAGTGTTTTCCCCAAAATATATTATTGTTATTTTTGTTACAATCTCATAAATTGATTAGCATGTCAATATCCCTTTATCCATACAGCCTTTTAAGAAGTTGAAGGAATCTGAAGGAGTCCTTTCAAATTTTTCAAGGCAGAGTAGGAATGATTCTCAAACTCTTTTTGTTTTTACAAAACAAGTATAAATAATTTACATGAGGTCAATTTTAAAATCAATATTGCTATGACTTAAGTCATAGATAACCTCAAAACCTCCCAGGAACTTTTTCTTAACATTCTTATATAGACAATGTTATATTCGTATTTAATGTTTAAATGCATGAAGTATTTAAATGTTCAATTTAAGGCAAATTGGAATTAACAGGTGCTAAAAATCTCAGACTGTAATACAAATAGAACTGAATTTCATCTCTAATTCTGTGCTTATTTTTTAAGGTTCCTTTTCAGTTAATTCAACTGGATTCCTACAGACTGAAATGATATAGGGCTTCCTGCCTAAGCTGGGGATTGGACTAGATGACCTCCAAGGTCCCTTCCAACTTTATTATTATTATAGACATTGCAAGTAATCTTTTTTTTTTAAAGAAAGATATATTTAATTACAAAAACTGAGAATGACTCTGGTAGAGTTAAAAAGTATGAGAATATCTTTGCCAGAAAAAGAATCTATATTGAAACGTCAACATTTCTTACCACTCTGCAACCTTCTTTTGTCTGAAAAGATCCCAAGATTATGTCCCAAGGACTGTGCCAATGTAACAGCCATTAAATCTGGCTTTCCAAACTGAAAAACAAGACAATGACTTTGAAGCATTTCCATTTTAGAAATTTTAAATTAGCAAAAAATGTATTGAACCATCCTGGAGCATTTATTCCCCAAAGTATGCTTTGAAGTGCAGATGAGTAATAAACTAGCAGAAATTTGCAAAGCACTGTTTAAAACAATACAAACAAAGACAGTTGAAATATTAAAGCTAAATATAAGTTTGGCTCAGAGCCAAACATATTATGTTGTATAAGTTTTTTTAAAAATAAGTATGCCTTGTATTGCTGTAATAATCTCTTTGGGTTAGGCAATTAAGTTTTAACTCTGTGATTGAGTTAATTTTACTGCTAGGTAAGTCCCCTAACATAACTTTTTCTCACTATTTGTTCTGATTCTTTATTATATTTATTTGATTTATTTCTCAATTCTCAGGAACTCTGAGTAGCTTACAATAGAAAAATAAAAGGAAAAAATATATGAAAAAGCCAGCTAGAAGGGACAATTTGCCACAGCCAACTCACTGTGACTAACTCACCACAGCCAACTTGCCACACAGCAACTCATCGCGATCAACTCACCAGGGGGCAATTTGCCATGGGACAATTCAATGGTGTATTAATTATTTCATTCAGTTACAATTTCATCAGAATTATTGTAACTCTTGAATTCTGAACTGACTTTCTTTATTTTATTATTATTGAGCACAGTTCTGTCAAAATTAATTTAACTTCTGTATTTACTGAATTGTCCCATGGTGAGTTGTCCTGTGGCATATTGGCTGCAGCAAGCTAAAAGGCTAATTAAACCTCCATATACCTACTATTTGGGGTAGAATAAGAAGTTTTAGCAAAAACCAATGGAAACAGCAGGGGTAAAGTTGTCTCTCCCCAATAAAATAAATTAAATTGAACCAAAGTAAAAAAAAAAGAAAGAAAATAATATAAAAGTCTAACCAGGCTCATGTTAGGAGGCAAAATATTAAAGCCTTCCATCCTCAGCCAATACACATTTCTGCAAATGGACTGATGCAGGAAAATTGCCAATAGCATTCCTTTCCCTCAAAAATAAAATTTAAAAAGTATGTTGTAGTCTAAAATGCATATTCTATGAAATTTTTTAGATCACGCTATTTATGGAACCCCAAACATTTAAAGAAAAGATCTGGCCATCAGTTGCATTTTTTTTGGAAACGACAGAAAGGGAAATCTCGTAACATGGGACTGCAAGCATTGTATGAATATAAGTAGAAATAATTTGACAGTTATGGGACTCTCATTTTGTGTTTGAGGAATAATGCAGACATACTTCATTTACACCACCACCTTTCAGCAGTGAACAAATGCCACCAATAAAGGCTGCCCCGCTACGGCTACTGAGAAATTGGCTCCCCCTTTTAAAACAAAACAGAAACAGCAATACAGTTAATAAAATCAATAGCATTTGGGGAAGTACAATATATTTTCAACCAAAAAAAGATAAGGGTATTTATGATAGAAAGAGTTATAACAAAAAAAAGAGATGCTTCAGTGTGGATAGCAAGATTCCGCAATTTAATACTCCTCCACCCAAAGAAATCCTAAACATTGAGCAACTCAGATGTGTGTGTGTTTGTGTGTGTGCAAGAAACATGTTTTGTACAGACTGTGCAAAAATACTGCTTGCTGTACAGAATACTACATTTCCATTAAAATGATCTGCACAAATTTAACTTGTATGAATCAGATATTTGAAAATAGAAAAAAAAATCCAAAGCCACCTTGAAGGCATGATATCTTCTCTTAATTTAAAAACTAATAATTGAAAAACTCAGTTATCATTTGGAAAGTAAAAAGTAAGAATTTTGTAGTCTTAAAAATGTTATCCCAGGCCAAAATGTTTGAGGATCCAGCTAGGCTGCAATGTTCTGGGACTTCAGTTTCAGAATTACCAGAATAATAACAATAAGACTCATATACCACTTCACAGTGCTTTACAGCCTTCTCTAAGCAGTTTGCAGAGTCAGAGCTCTGGAATAGACAGAAAAATTGAAAAACACATGGCAAACCAGTTCCATAATGTTGTCAAGAAAACAAGATATATCCATGTAGTCACCAGGAGTTAAGGACAGACACAAATATACCACTGGAGACAATATTCTGTTTAAACTAGGGAGAGGCAACTGTGGGTCCTCAAATTCCATTTTTCATGATCCTCCAAACACACTCTTTCAGTGAAATGTCAACATAGGCAACATAGTTTCCTATCATGTTCAGACATGACATTACCAAATTATAGCCCAAACCTTAAAATATATTTTGGGGGGAAAACCTACCACACAAAAAATAAGAAAAATAGAAAATTCTAAAAAAAGCCCTTTGCAAATAATTCAGCCCCATTCGCCTTGCCTTTGGGTTTCCAGCCAACACAATGTTGCTGATGCTTAGTTTAATTCAAATGTTGGGAATTTGTGAAGAAGAGAATATAAATGTTTCAATTCCCCCTCTCTTTATCTCTTTAAAATAACTTTGTCACAATATGTGTGCAAATTATCAATCAATACCAAAAATATCAGTAAAATGAATTACAATTTTATAGCTCTTACAAATATTGCTATCAGAATCAAAAGGTAGAAATTAAATACTGTACATGAAATAAAATTACACATAACTAAACTTCATTCAATTTAACATTAATTAAACTGTAATTGAAATTGTATCATCTTTAGCTTTCTTTCTGATTACCCATTTTTGTCCCTGTGCTATCCTCTTTTTGAAATGTTGTGTGCCACACCTCACTGAACGGTCAAGTGTGGACTCAAGTGGGGGTTTCCAGTTTAGCAATATGGAAACCATAGATCACCACGTCCCTTTTGGCCATTTCAGTATCACAACGAGGGAAAAAAGCGATATATTTTTTAATTCATTTTCAACTAGGTATGGATACTCATTATATTTAAACAAGGCGTAGTTCATCTTAAAAGTGCCATGGAGAAATAAATTTTCATATTTTTTTCTTAAGCCACACTCATAGTTCATTTGAATATAAAAGTAAAGCATGTTTAAATAAAAGAATTTGATGTCCTTATGGTTATGACAAAGGAATTAGATAATGCTAAGACATACAATCATTTCTATATCTCAAATTACATTTTCAACAGATTCCTTCATGTCTAATAATAATCAAATACAAAATTACGTACGAAAAAAGATGAACTGCATCACTTTTCTCTTTGATAAAATCTCTCCTATATTTCATAAATTCACGTAGAGTTACCAATGGATTTTCAGATATGGTGAACTTGTTATCAGTACCCCAGGTTTCCATGGCAACCAAGACTATTCTGGTGTTCAGTTGTTCTTTATAAATCTAGCACATTAGGAAAATGAATGATTACAAAGTAATAGTGTCAATATTGTTTTGTTAAAAACATGTAGTATACAAAAAGTGACTAAAGAAAAATCCAATATAGAGAATACTCACATTAATCACAATCATATATTGTCTAACACAGGCATGTCTAACCCATGGCCTGCAGGCCACATGTGACCCTGGACAGCTAGCAATTGCAGCCCCACAAGATTGTAAACATTTAACATTATTATGTGATTTATCTTTATTAACTAATTATATAGTTTGTATGCAGCCCAAAACAATTTGACCCAGGGACCCCAAAAGTTTAGACAACAATGGTTTAACAGATTAAATTTAATGTGAAAAAGCTAAGCTGTTTTAGAGTCATTCTTTTGAAAGGTGAAGTGCTTCAGAACTGACTGGAGCTTTGATAGAATGCCAGGTGAAACACATATATAGCCAAAAATACAGTAATGTTTCTACTTGCTGTTCTGCTTCTGTTGTTCATTCATAAATATCTATGAATCAAATTAAGTAGATGCTGAATAATGAATTAACACTTTGTTTTGTCTCCTTTGACCTTAAATCGGCATTCCTGTATTAACATTGCTATACTGTATATATACACAGACACACACAGAGAGAAACACACACACAATGACTCTAGGACATAAGAGTGAGTGAGTAGTGAGATGTGGTTTCTAAATTAAATAGATGATAGACAGTCAGTCAGAAACACAGGTAGGTAGATAGATAAAGACACACAGAGAGATAAATAGATAGATAGATAGATAGATAGATAGACAGACAGACAGACAGACAGACAGACAGACAGACAGACAGACAGACAGACAGACAGACAGACAGACAGACAGACAAGAGTTTGAAAATTATACTTACTACATCTGCCATATTCACTACTGATTTTGCAAAGCTGTTTGTGTGACCAACTGATAATCGGTGTTTTTTCAGCTAAGAAAAAAAACCAGACAAATTCCAAACATCTTTCTGAAACATCATATCCTTTCAAAAGTGACTTCAGTCAAAGATTACTTCGGTATACGGATATACAGATTATTTATTCAAGTATAAATATTATTTTTAAAAAAAATCAATATAGAACCATAAAAATTAAAATACCAAATGACTGTAAAGGATTTTTTTGTTTGGTCAGCTGCCAGCAGCACAAAGTGGTATCTAATATCCATATGCTGTGGGGTCAGCTTTTATACACACATAGGAGAAAAGAGGTGCCTGTAAGATAATGCAAATGTCTACAGAACAATAGCACTTTAAAAATCCAAATTAAAGGTAATACCTTTATTACGATCAACCTCATAACTTCCAGACTATGTGCATGCATTCAAGCTCTTTTTATATATGCAACCTGACATACATCAAGCTTAAATTGCTGGTAATGGATATGCTAATGTATAGAGTTAATTTATTCTGCTATCAAAACTGCACTGCTTTTGTCTCCACAGATTTATTACCTTTAATTTTTCTTAACAATTATCTGTCACAGTAGAAAGCTGCAGTAAATTAAAAAAACAGAATCATGTGTGCTATCAGTAGCATGTTTAATGTGTTTGGGATATAATCAGGCAAAACTAACATTCTCTTAAAATTTAAAAGGTGGACCATCAGACTGAATTTGGCTATAAAAGCTGCATGGGGTCTGAAAAATATTTAATCATTCTTCATTTTCCAAGCTGAGAAAAACATTTTTGAAGGCCAGGCAGAGTATTCTTCCCTCTGCACTGGTGCAATGTAGGTATTTTAACACCCCATTTAACTGACCATCCCTGTTCATGTAGATCCAAGGACACATAAATAGTTTATCATGTACAAGTATACAGGGATATTTGGAGTATGTTATATCTGGTCATCAATAGCCAGAAAGAACAAATAACTGTGTGATTCTCCTTTTCTTGGATATGAAATTATCATCCATATGTCAGCTAAATTCTATGTTGTCACAATAAAAACAAGGCAACAACTGATGCTAGTCGGAATCACATGTCTTTCCTGTATCATTAATTATTTGCATGGAGCTTGCTAGCAGTTTATCAAAATAAAATTGATTGATTGAAACTCCTTTTGTGTGTTCTTAAATATAAATATATATTAATTATTTTTTAAGACCGAATGGCAACATCAAAAGGAGGGTCAGAGGGCCTCTTATATATGGTACCTTACCAAAACAAAGTGGCTTGGACCATGACCTCAATACTGCCGATTGCAACAACCTGATCAGATGACAGCTGAATGTGTTTATTGGTCACCATTTTCCACTCTACATGCCATTTTCTACATATGATTACTCTTCTGCATTAGTTTTTGCCACAACTAAAAGCAACACAGAGTTGTTCAGATTATCTCTTAATTTGTACTTGTAAAGTGCCAATCTCAGAAGATTCTTTATCTGCATTTCTGGAAATAATTATAGTTAAATCATTTAAACTATATTATGCCTCTATGATACAGTCATAATTATAACCTTCTATGTATTCTATATCATAATATTAATTACTGAAAAGAAAGGTGGAAGGAACATGAGAATAATATTGTAAAGCAACCACAAACTATAAAATATGGTAGAACAATGGAAATATACGATAGGACAGTAAAACACTTGCCTTTTTGTAATATTTTGTAACTTCTGTTTTTATAGCATTTCATTTTCCTTAAGGATTAGACCTTAGATAGCCTTTGATACAAACACACTGCATCCTCTAGTTTTTTGTACTTGTCATCCAAAATTAAACACAAATATGTAAGTCATAGACTTATGTAACAGTGTTATAACCCATGGTTCATCAATCACACACACACACACACACACACACACCATGCACCTGTGCCCACTAGATCTTAATCACTAGACAAATTATCCTTTGGAAGGGCCTCTTCTAGCTATGGGGTCTGGGCTATTTTCCCTTGCCTACCCTTTAAAAAGACCCTGATCAGTACTCAAGAAGGACTTATATTGGCAAATTTAAATTAAGACCAACAATGGTTTAAAAGAAAACATTTGCAAAAGGAACCTGAATCTTCCAAAGAGGTGAACGGTAAATCTTTCAAAGAGGTAGCACAGTGACAAAAAATGGAAAACTGAGTAGGCAGAATAAACCAGGAGCACCACTAGTCACAATTCAGTTTATCCTCCTCCTCCTCCTCCTCCTCCTCCTCCTCCTCCTCCTCCTTCTGTCTAGATCAAAGTATAAACTGCCAGAATGAACCCAGCTTCTTAGTTTTGTCATGGGCCAAAAATAAACATTATTGGTCCTGTTTCTGGTAGTACCCAACATACCAGCAGATGGGTCAGGCTCTGTGACTCTCCACATTCACACAGCATATTGTTATCTGCTAAGAGCCTCCACTTCAGAATATTGGTTTTACACTTAGGGGCTCCAATTCTCAACCTATTCAGGGTCCTCCAAGTAGTATAAGGATCCAGTTTATTATCATATAGTTCTTGTCTTTATATATAATTTTTATAATCCACTGTAATTTTCCATTGTCAAGTTTTCAGTAAAATCAATGTTTTATAACAATTCTTTCTTTCAGAAGTCAATTGTCAAATGTCAACTAGTCAGAATTGCAATTAAATATATTTAGCCACCTTAAATCCTTCCTGTAACTTTCCCTCTCAAAACATAGTCATAGATCAAAGTTTTTAAACAATGCATAAGTTTAGCCCACAATCAAAATATTTCTTTTCCTTCAAACACTTTCCAATCTTATGGCTGGCCCAGTATACAATCTCTTCTTTGTCTCCTCGCAACTATTTTCTAAAACAGACATGTCAAACTCGCGACGTCACGTGATGTCATGCAAAGTATCAGAATAGTTTTGCCATTGCTGGCAATGGGATGGGCGCAGCTTCCGGATGACGCGTCCGGTCTGTGGGCCGGCAGTTTGTCACCCCTGTTCTAAAAGGTTATTAGAGTTCTAAAATATGTGCTATATTCTAGTTGTCCACTAGATGTCAACAAATATTTGTTTTCCAGCTTTTTCAGGCAAGAAGTTCTTATTATTTTTCTTTTTTATATATATAATTTCATCAAAATCCTTTAGAATATAATCTTAGCAGTTTGTTTTAGTTTCTAAGTTTGATCAGATTGTAGTATTTTAAATTTAATTTCAATATGTCTCTTTTCTCCTTAAAGGTTAATTTGCCGCTTCCATAATAATAATAATAATAATAATAATAATAATAATAATAATAATAATAATAA
>NW_015386417.1:368602-401374 GCF_001527695.2 Protobothrops mucrosquamatus
TAAACTAGATATACCCAATTCCAGCAACTGTTCCTTATATGTTTTAGCCTCCAGTCCTCTAATCATCTTTGCTGCAGCCCGAAATATTGGAACACTGCTATCATGTCCCCTCTCGTCCTTCTCTTCATTAAACTAGATATACCCAATTCCAGCAACTGTTCCTTATATGTTTTAGCCTCCAGTCCTCTAATCATCTTTGATGCTCTTCTCTGTACTCTTTCTAGAGTCTCAGCATCTTTTTTTACATCATGGTGACCAAAACTGGATGCAGTATTCCAAGTGTGGCCTTACCAAGGCATTGTAAAGTGGTATTAATACTTCACGTGATCTTGATTCTATCCCTCTGTTAATGCAGCCCAGCACTGAGCTATGGGGGAATGAGAATGTAATCCCCTCCCCTCACTTTCGGAGGTTTTCTGCTTTGGACATTTTTCCAAGGGACTTAGTTGCAAAATAAGGGAGAGAAGATCAAGTACTCTCACCAATTCCAAACACGCTGTTCACCATTGTTCTTGTTAGTGCTCTTGGACTTCTCAGCTGCAGGTAGATTGGGCTGGCAAGAGGCTAGTCTTTCTCCTGTCGGGTTCAGAAGGATTTCCCCAGATCAAACAAAGCAATTGCTGTTGCTTCAGGATCAATGGGGCACCCCTCCTTCACGATCACTTCTTCAGGGCAACTTCGGACCCATCTAGGGTCCTCCTGGCAGGGCGAAACTAGCCGTGGAGAGCGGAGGTCTGCTCTTGCGCGGCCATGCACTACAGGTGCAAAACCGGAAGTCTCAGTTTATTATCAAATACACATATATAAGATACTACTATTAATTATTTCATCTTCCACGTGCTTTTATGGTTATAGTGAGGGATTACTGCAAAGATGCTGCCTGTTCTTTCAGATCACAACTTTGCATATACACTTTTTAAATGTTCTGCTTATTCCTCTTTCAGTATTTTATAAATAACTGCACTGAAGATTCAGAACTAGAATTAGAACTAAAACTCAGCTTTTGGCAGTGATGACTAAAATCTATAAACATTTTCACACATGTATACACCTTTCTCTGCTTAGCAATTCCAAGTATGGATAGCTCTATAAATATAAAGAAAATCAAAGTGTCTCATATATGGCACCCAATAAAATATGAGTACTTTCTTTCCTTCTCCTGGAGGAAACAAGAAAATAATCAATAACCTCTTCCTCTACTAAGAGGCACCTGATATAATGGTTTAAATGAGATCTCCTCCCCCTTTTACTTATAGCCTAAATGAAGAATTATGATTCCTTTGTAATGGAAATTCCATTAAAAAGAATCTGGAACTGAGGGAAGAAAAAAATAATAATTTCTGACTTGTAAATAGATTCATATAAGGACAATCAATAAGTGAAAAAGTATATTATAGGAGGTTGGTTAATAATTGTTATGTAATTTCAATTAATCTCTTGATAATACATTTTCTTTTTAACTTTGCCTGTATTTGTTTTATTTGTGCTCTATTTCCTGAATTAACTTGGGAATATCTAAGTATTTTTTCTTGGACAGAATCCATAAATTGTACCAAGCCATGATTTTTTTTAACCATGTTTTATTAAAGCTTCCTTATGCTTGTATATATTATAAGAAAAATAATAATATATACTTAGGCCAAACATACAGGGAACTCTTACAAAGAAATATAAAGTTTATTTCAACTAGCCAACCTATAAATTCATTGCATGACAGAGGGCATGATCCATTCCACCCCAGCCTATCACATGACATACTGTATCTTTGTTCAAGCACCAGTAATTCCAATAGAATGCCTACAAGAGATTTGCTGACTCAACATTGCTAAAAGTCATTCTTGCTCCTGAAATAAATATACTAGAATTAAATTCAATTCGCTAAAATAAATCTCTACTCACCAGCAGTTTCAAGAAAAATCTATTGACTTATCTATGTAGCCATGCCTAATTTTGGCCAAAATATATCTAAGTCAGCTTTGCAAAGTAACAAAGTAATGTATATATTTCAGATTTCTTTTTCAATAGCTAAGCTCCCTGATGCTCCAGACTAATTCCAGACTAAGTTTTTTTTAAGAAGGTGGTAGGCCGTAAAACAAAGTATCACCTTCTAGCATAATCTGCTTTTTCATGAATGCTTCTGATCTCACATAAACCAGACATCTTTAGATTTCAATAATTGCTGCCTAGTGTTTTGTATAAATGTGATTCCCATGATCAGAAAAAAAGACAAAGACAAAGCCGTAGGCAGCATCATATAATAATACAGAGCAGGATTCTGATAAACAGATTTTGAGCCTAGTTCCATTTATTATGGAAGACAGTTTGTGAACAAGCAGATGTCTTCCCATTAGAAGTGTTTATAAAGGGACCTCTAAATGTTTGCCAAATTCCAATTTATTTACTGACCAAAAACATTGTCTATATGTGGTGTAGATAGTGTACTACCAGGGAGAATATAACCACAAGTTCAAGGGAGAAAGATATTTCTTGGTCCAATCTCTAGCGTGATGCAACGAATATACATACAGAGGGTCCTCACTACAAAGCTATCCAACGTCTACCTCCAGAAAAAGTTATTATAATATAAACAACTCTTAAAAATCTGTGAATGGATGACAAAGCTAAATATGGTCTTCAGGAAAATAGTTCAGAAAAAAAGTTATATTCTGTAAAAAAAAAAAAAAAAAAAGGCAAGGTCTGTTGTAATTACCAATCTTTTCTTTGCTCTTAGATGTCCTGTTGAGTAACTTCACGCACAGTTCCAGACAGGCCGACTTCAGTGGAATGATTAGAATCATTTTGCAATTGGTACATTATTGTTGAATCTATTATAGACACAAAGCTATGCATGCATTATTGATAACTTTTAAAAAGCCTTGTTTGTAAAACCTCACCATGAGATGATCGTTTACAATCATTAGCTCAACATATTTCGTTTCATCTTCAACTCTAGGTAGATTCAGTTGGACCTACAGAAAGAGGAAGATGCTGTATATATTTAAAAAGGTCAGAAACAAACACCTAATTCTAGACTAATTATTCTGAGCTGATTTCTTTCCTTCATTGCACTTAAAAATAATTCATGATACCAAATTAGCAAAAGAATATGTCAGAATTTCTAACATTTGAATGACATAAAACATTTAGCAAATCTAGTTGTAAGGTAAGCTTAGAAGAAATATAACAGATAAATTTTATATTGCTGTATTGACCATGAGCAGCATATAGATTTAAGAAATAAATAAATTTAATAAGTAATTTTCCAAATATAGTTTCATAGATTCCATCATTTAAAGGAACTTCATTAGTGAATTCCTCTATGTATTAAATGTCTGCAAAGCCAAATATTTTATTAATGGGTGATATTTATATTTGTGTTTTTCTCATTTTAAAAATATACATCTCAATATGCCTCTTCTATTTGATGTTATTTTCTCAAAGGTTTTATATACTTACTCTATAAGGCCCAGAAGACTAGACCCAAATGCAGGGCACAGGAATACCTAAGAATATTCTGTGCTTGGTTCAATGTTTAGGCAAATAGTATCAATTGATACTCATTTGCCTTTCTATTTCTTTTTAAAAATGCAAATGTTCAAAATCTCATAAAACAGTCAACCTTGAAATTGCTCTGTTCTTGACACTTTGGGCCTTTATCTTTTTTAATAAGCATTTTGTTTTTATCTTCTTAATATATATTATTTCTTTATATTTTAGTTCCTGCAATATTAGGTGAAATTGTATGGTAACACCCATTCCCTGGACAGATTGTAGACCCACAGCTTAGTCAGTTTCAAGTCATAATATTAACACTCATCAAAATGAAGGTAAAATATCTGTAGCATGATATTGAAGAGATGTGATCACCAAACCACTAAGAGCAAATTCTAAACAGCAAAGATTCAGTTTGATTGTCTTGAACAACCACTGGTCAAATAGTGTACAAAATCTTTTTTGTTGTTGTTGGTTTTGCAACAGGCAAAATGGAAGAGGACGTTTGCCTCTGATGAGGCTTTTCTCTTTGGATTGTTATCTATTTCAAAGAACACCATTGTATGTTCTCAGCATGAAAAAAAGGGCATATAATGGAGATGTGGGAAAGCAGGCAAAATCATGTAGCCTGAATTTACTGAAAAAGGAAGCCTGAATAATATGATTTTTAAAAGATTGCAAATAGAAATAACAGGATAAGAGGGCGTACCTGCCTTTTTCTTCTTTTATATTTTGATTTCACACCAAATTTCTGTGATGTAGTATTCATGTGCCAGAATTCTGAATGGGACACACATTACAATCAGTTTAATGACAGTTAAACAAGACAAGCAGTTTCAGCACCAAAATGAACAAAGCCCAAGGTTGAATAAATACCTATTTTAAATATTTTAAAAATTCCTCAGAACTTAAGCAAATATACAAGGACAGTCATATTATCTATTGCCACAAAAACAACATATTGAAAATTCATCAGTGCAAGGGTTGGCATTTTCACCAAAAAACTGTTTTGTAGCTGCTCACCCTTAAGAAGTTCATGAATTTGATGAGTGGTTTATAGAGCGATGAAAGCTGAAGCAAAATAGTTTTTAAGGTATATTGAAACACTTCAAATTAAATTAAAGGAAAGATTAAGGAAAGGAAAGAAACATAAAGGAAATATAAACCCTCAGAATGGTTTTTTGCATAATGTATTCTTGGGCTCAGATATTAGCCCTGGAAAGGCAAGGTACTTTTTTCATTAACAAATGAGAGTCTTTTTATATATAAACTTCTTGACCTGAGCTGCCATAAAATAATCTTAGAATGAGTAGGAGCCACACAAGATATTCAACAAAGAAGTTATGAAAATCCAAACTAAAATGTAATCATCAGGCATTTACAAGCCAATAAAAATGCTGTTTAATAAGCACATGGTTTATATAGTGATGATGTCAAATGACACTATAAAACATGAGAAACTGTTTGAAGACAGAACCTTGATCAAACCTTGACATTAACCTTGTTCAGGCATTTAGAAATCAATAACAGCAAATTCATCTTTGGCAAGAATAAGAATTTTGCTACCACTACATGCATGCACACATACCACATACCCTCTATGTGTAGGATGCAAACATAGTGAAGTATCTCTATCTATAAAGGCTCTCAATGCAATTTAGGATCCTGATTTCCAAGGTTCTAACTTTCATGGAGAGCCTCTTAGAGAGAAGAGTGGTTCCAGTTTTCCCATACTCTGTTTTTAAGAAAACTGGAATAGAGAAAGGTGAAGAAAAAATAAGACTTGCTTATTACAAATCAGTTTTGTGGAGGAAAATGAAAGTATTTTTCATAAATTAAAAGTTTTTGCTAGAACTGATTAAAATCTTACGGAACTAAAAATATTATATTGAAATGTTCAGCATTTGGGTAGAAACTGACTTTTAACAGGCTAGCTTTTATTTCAGTTCCATTGCTTAGTCTCTTTTGACCTATAAAGACTCTTCTTTAGAAAGCCAATCATTGAATTACTATTGCAATATCAAAAAGTTTACAAATCTTTTTTGGAAAATGTGTTTTTTCTCATTTTCTAATCCTGTGCTCAGAGGCTTTTATATTATTAATAACAACCAAATAAAAATAATCAGCAACAATTTAACTACAAAATAAATGCAACAATAAGAGTATTAAAAATATACCAGATGGAAGATAATCCAAAGGAAATTCAAATAATCTGGATTTGTATACAGAGTGAAAATGGAATTCCTCCTAAAATAAAAGATATCTAAATTTAGTAAATCATTCTAAGGCTGATACTTTAGCTAGAATTATACATTTTTAAACCCAAGAAATTGCAGATCATAATATTCTGAATATATGCACATAGAGACATGTAAGCACCAATTCACATACACACTTGCATACTCATATACATATATGCAAAAATATACATTGAAGAATGTTTTTCTAAGCTCATTTTTATTTCTGAACTCTTACAACTAGACTCTATTTAAGAAGTGCAAGTCATATATTAACTACATAAAGAATAATCTGAGGATAATTGTATTTAAATTCTACAGTACTTACTTGAGATGTACAATTTTCTTCTGGCTCAATAAGATATGTGTGATTCCCATCATAGAACATTCCACTGTTAAAAAAAAGGCAGCTATCTGACTTGCATGTTATAATTTAACTAAGTACATATAATAATACTACATGTAAAAGAGAATCTCACGTAGAAATGGGCTATTACTGCCCCATAATTTTTCATCCTTCAACTAGCTCAGGAAGCTAATTTTAGTTGTTTCCTGAGATAAACCCTGAGGATTTTCCTCTCTTCTCCTCTTATGTACAGCACAACTATTTACTACCTTCCATGCTATTATATGATATACCTGTTGCAGAATTCTTCACACAGAAAAGATCCTATCAAACAATTATTGACCATAGTAATTTTGAGTTTTAGTTCTTTATACTGGCAGCAGTAGTGCCTTTGGTTTGCCACCAGTGGGCAGTAAAAACTGAAGCTGGTAAAAATGTCTTAAGAGTATTTATTTTAGGATAATTAGGATCTTGTTTTAAAGACATGCTTATTAACTACAACAGTTTCAAGGAACATTTCTTTGTAACTATCTGTAGTTCGCAAGTTTATGATAATATACCTGTTGCAAGTCAACAAAATACGATGCCAATGGTTTGGAAACTAACCATTGTAGTAGTGTATACAAATGAGATAAACAATGTTTCACATCTCGACAATATATTTTCTATGTATTATCCTTGTAAAGAAGAATAGTATACAGAAAGTATATTGTCACATACCAGAGGTTATATTTGAGAATTCTTGCACTAAACCTTTGTTTCTAAATGATTTATCTTGAATATAGAATTATTTTTAAAATAATATTAGCATGTCTTTCAGATCAAATATGTGCATAATGCTATTCCACATGTAGTAACAATGGTTGATAAATCCGCTGTAGTTAAATTTTAGAGTGATATCCCATCGATGATGAAAGCAATTTGACAGTGGAGCCAATTATTTTATAGGAGTTTTAAGCTCTCCCAAACTGGCTGGGTTGAAGCAGAGCCCAACTTGCAATTTGCAAGAGATATTCTGTCCCGGGAATTCCTATATTTGTAATGTAATCAGAATAGAGCTGGAAGGGACCTTGAAGGTCTTCTAGTCCAACCTCCTGCTCAAGCAGGAGGCCTTATTCAGTTTGAAACAAGTGGCTGTCTAATCTTTTCTTTAAAACCTCCAGTGACAAAGAACCCACAACTTCTATATAGGCAAGCTATTCCACTGGTTAATTGTCCTCACATGGACCAGAGGTTGGGGATCCCTGATCTAGACTAGCCATATTCAGTTCCTGCAATCATTCTTCATATGTTTTAGTCAATAGGCCTTTAATCATCTTAGTTGCTCTTCTCTGACTCTTTCCAAAGTCTCAACATCTTTTTTATAATGTGGTGACCAAAACTGGATGCAGTATTCCAGGTGTGGTCTTACTAAGGATTTATAAAATGGTACAAATACTTCACATGATTTTGATTCTATACCTCTGTTTATACAGCCAATGATTGTATTAGCTTTTTCGACTACTGCCGCACACTGCTGACTCATATTTAAGTGATCATCCACTAGCACTCTAAGGTCGCTCCCACAGTTACTGTTTTTGAGCCAGATTTCACCTAATCTGTACTTGTATCTTTGATTTTTCCTGCCTAAGTGTAAAATCTTTTCTCCACATTAAATTTCATTTTGTTGGATAGGGTCCATTGTTCAAGTCTGTCAAGATCTTTTTGGATCCTGAGCTTGTCTTCTGGGGTGTTGGCTATTCCTGCCAGCTTAGTATCATCTGAAAACTTGATGATCTATTCCCTCATCTGTCATTTATGAAGATACTGAAGAGTATTAGGCCTGTGGTATGCACTCCTTTCTTCTCTCCATGTAGATTTTGTACCATTAAGAACTATTCATTGAATATGGTTTGTTACAAATCCATATCCCACATTTTTTTAGCTTACCAAGAGGTAGATTGTGGTCTACTTTGTTGAATGTCTTACTGAAATCTAAGTATACTATGTCCATAGCATTTTGCTAGACTATTAATTTAGTCAAAGAATGAAATAAGATTGATTTGGCATGATCTGATTTTAACAAACCCATTCTGGCTTCTAGTTATAACATTATTTGTTTCTAGATGTTCACAGATCTATTTTTTATTATCTTTTCCAGTATCTTCCTGGATATTGATATTAGGCTGATTGATCTGTAGTTTTCTTGGTCTGTTTTTTTTTCCTATTTTGAAGATGGGAACCACATCAACTATTTTCCAATCCTCAGATAGTTCCCTGGTGCTCCGGGATTTTTGAAAGATATGGTACAATGTTTCTGAGATAACATTTACCAGCTTCTTCAGAACTCTGGGATATAATCCGTCAGGTCCTGGTGATTTATATTCGTCATGCTGTCAAAGATCTATATTGTGGTAGGAATGAAAAAGAGCATAGTAGTCCTAGCCTTTTTCAGTTTTTGTGCTGTCTAAACATCAACATCTCTGAATTTGATAAAGTCCAGAAAGCCAAATGTTTCCTGCATAACAAAATGAGGTTCAGTTCCATCCTTGGGTATTCAAAGTAGCACAGGCTATAAGTAAAAGAAGAAATTACAGATAGTGCTTGGTTTATAATGGCAATTGGGAGTAGAATTGCCATCACTAAACGATATAGTAATTGTTGTGATTCCTCGCCAGCCAGTGGATCCGGCAGCTGAGTCTGAGGAATCAGATGAGGAGGAGGGGCCTGGAGTGACATTAGAGTCAGAGGAAGGCTCTGAGGAGCTCCAAGACTTACAATCGGACGAGGAGCCTGGCCCCTCTACTCACGCTCAGGCTGAGACACAGTTGTGCTGGGAGCCTGAATTGGACAGTGATGAAGAACAGTTGGGACAAATCCCAGATGCACGAATGCACAGGCAAGAGAAGTGAGTAGGACAGAGGAATGCAATGGGGCATCTCCAAAGGCAAAGGAGAAGGCATTAGGAAGCCACGCCTTGGTTGAATTATAAAAGGGAAGGTGTGGAGATGCTGGTTGCCAAAGATAACCATTTGTATTGAGGATCGAGTTTCTGTGGACTGTGTTTGTTTGCCTTGGACATTGACTCAGGTCTGTGAGAATAAAAGAGGTTGGTTTTTCTTGTGGTTCCTGCCTGTTTTATGGAAGAGGGGTTTCTCCTTGTGAGCATAACAAGGACTCATGTAGGCTGGGACAGAACAGTAATAAAGCAAGATATCATGTGACTGCACTGCTTCAAGCACTCCTGGTTTCCATTGCTAAATGAATCATCATGGGTAATTAAGCAAGGATATCATATGGTTGCCATTTGCAACCTCTTAACTTCCCAATTCTCTTTGCTTATTAGAAACCAGCAAAGAAGGTCATAAATGGTGACCACATGACCATAGAAAGACATTGTGACGGTCGTAACTTTGAAAACCAGTTGTAAGTGCCACTTGTTCTGCATGGTCACATATTTGAACAGTCACTGAATCAGTGGCCATAAATTGAGAAATACCTGTAGAGTTGTGAAGCTAACCTGGAGGACAACATCTGATCTCAGGAAGGTTTTCAGATTAGTGTGCACAGGTTCAGTATATTAGTAAAGTATTAATGAGGCAGTTCCTCTTATACGTACTTGATTGAATAACTTCTATCACTTTAAACTCACATACAGCTGCTTACATTCCCATATATAATGTTACTCTCATTTCACTTCAGATATTCCTTAAAAAGTTCAATATGAGCAAAACAGTAAAATTATACAAATTTAGATTTAGAAGATTTACACTCTAAAATTTCAGAAACTTAAAAACAGAAAAACAAGAAAAAATATCACTATGCTGTATTGTATTCTACAGATCAAAAAATTTTTGAAGAAAGAGCTGAAAATCAAAATCAAGATGAAAATTTAGAAAGTTTATTTATATAGCACCAATTTTCCGGAACATGTACACAGGTAAGTTACAGCAGTGCACATAATTGCTTCCCCACTCATGTCTTCTTTTGGGGGATCATTTGTAGATCATTTGGAGGACTGAATTTCTCTTGGCCAAGTATTTTTAATACTTGGATTCTGACCTTGCACATATAACTGGCAAACTGATTAAATAATGTATGATACATATTAGGCTATGGCAGGTTTATATACTGCATTCTCAGTGGAATGGATTAAGGAATAACTAGCTCCTCATATATTCCCCGGAGACTACATTTGTTATTTTAAAAAATCAATACCTGTCTGTAGAGTTGCAATGTTTTTTTAAAAAAAATCAATGCATATTTTCCATCAAGGATCCTTTTAGGCAGATTTTTATTCATTTGCATGTACTTACTGTTTAATATGAATATATTATTTGTTTTGTTAGTTGTGAAGTCGTGTCCAACCCATCACGACCCCATGGACAACATTCCTCCAGGCCTTCCTGTCCTCTACCATCTTCTGGAGTCCATTTAAGCTCATGCTTCAGTGACTCCATCCAGCCACCTCATTCTCTGTCATCCCCTTCTTCTATCGCCCTCAATCTTTCCCAGCATTAGGCTCTTCTCCAGTGAGTCCTTCCTTCTCATTAGGTGTCCAAAGTACTTGAGTTTCAACTTCAGGATCTGGCCTTCTAATATGCCCTGCACGGCATAGCTCATAGCTTCATTGAGTTACGCAAGCCCCTTCGCCACAACAAGGCAGTAATCCATGAAGAAGATATTATTGTCCCACTTGTTAATGTAATTACTGCTTTCTGATCGTTGTTAAAAGCTAAGTTCTAATTCCTCGTATTGATTTTTCATAGAAACAGTTATTTAGTACATTTTTTTCTATTTAATCTCAGCACTAATAGTAATATGGAAGTTTAAAGTATTGATATTTTTTCATAAGATCACATTTATATGAGTGTATTAGATAGACAGGATGAAATTCACCAGATTTCATTCTCTTTTGAAATTTAGTTTTTGTTGTTGTTACAGATTTATATTTCTTTTTTTAAAAAAAGATTTTACATAAATTTTCATTACATACATACATGAATATCCATCCCTTTATTTCCTTTCAGGATATATATATATATACTTGTATATAAACTTTATACAAAACATACATAGATAAGTAATGAACAAAGAACAAAAATCAGAAGATAAACAGAAATGAAAAGGAAATCTGAATCTATTTTATACCACAGCATTCATTATATTTCTCCATAACTTTCTACCCTTGCAAATATTTATTTTTAATCTAGTTTAAGTTATGCATTTGGCTTTCAAACTTTAAATTACTCATTGTAATATTTTTCAAATTTTAACAACACCAACAACATATTTCTCAAGGCATTAACTCTTCTTTTATATATATAAGTTTTACAATTCAATTTGAACTGGGTATATTAGTGCGCTGCACATCATTTTTGACAAAAGGTTAACTAGTAAGGTCATCTTCACATTAGAGATCCTAGCTTGCACAGAATAACTCAGGATAAAAATGGATCTTGCTTGCATTTGTGATTTACTACCTAAAATATTCCCAAACTGACTAGTCTTGTGTTTTACCATCAGCAAGAATGCCACATGAAGCATGGAAACAAATAAAGCTAGCATTCAACTTTACTGTTTCTTTAAATTACTGAAAAGGAACAAGGGATAGAAAAGGGATAGATAGAATGATAGGTCTTTAGGCAGGAAACTAAACTTTATTGTAAAAGAAAATCTTGAAGCCAAAACCTAAAAGAAATGCATTTTAAGTACTATTTTAGGGTTATACTCAGTTTATAGTATGAACTTAATGTGCAACAACTGTGCAACCTGATATTAATACCTGGGAAGATTCTGGAAAAGATAATCAAGCAACAAACATGTGAACACTTCAAGACAAAGTTATAACTAAAAGCCAACATGTATCAATCAATTTGACAATGTGACAAAATTAGTGGACCAGCAAAATGCTGTGGATATAATTTCCTTGGACTTCAGTAAGGCATTTGATAAAGTAGACCTTAACTTACTACTTGATAAGATAGAAAAATATAGATTAGACAGTGTCACCACCAGATGGATTCGTAACTGGCTGACTAACTGCACTCAACATGTAGTCCTCAGTGGAACTGTATCTAATGGAGGGAAGCTTGCAGTTGGGTATTCCAAGGCTCTCTCTTAAGCCCAGTACTCTTCATCAATGATTTAGACAAAGGGTTAGAAGGGGAACTTATCAAAATTGCAGATGATACCAAGCTGGCAGGAATAGCCAATATTCCAGAAGACAGACTCAGAAGGATCTCGACAGACTTGAACATTAAGCCCTATCTAACATCATCATCATCATCATCATCATCATCATCATCATCATCATCATCATCATCATCATCATCATCATCATCACAACAACAACAAAACCCAACAACAACAACAATAAAGTTGGAAGGGACATTGGAGGTCATCTAGTCCAGCCCCCTGCTCAGGCAGGAAACCCTATACCATTTCAGATAAATGGCTGTCCATCTCTTCTTAAAAACTTCCAGTGTTGGAGCATTCACAGCTTCTGGAACCAGGTTGTTCCACTGATTAATTGTTCTAACTGTCAGGAAATTTCTCCTTAGTTCTAGGTTGCTTTTCTCTTTGGTTAGTTTCCATCCATTGCTTCTTGTCTTGCCTTCAGATGCTTTGGAGAATAGCTTGACTCCCTCTTCTTTGTGGCAACCCCTGAGATATTGGAACACTGCTATCATGTCACCCCTCGTCCTTCTCTTCATTAAACCAGACATACCCAATTCCAGCAACCATTCCTTATATGTTTTAGCCTCTAGTCCCCTAATCATCTTTGTTGCTCTTCTCTGTACTCTTTCTACATATGAAGAACAGTTCCAGGAATTGGGTATGTCTAGTTTAATGAAAAGAAGTACTAGGGTGACATGATAGCTGTTATGTCCTGGGCCTGCTGAGTCATTCAGCAGGTGCAGGAGGCTGCAGAAAGGCCCGGGCCTGTCTGGTCCCATGAATGCCCGGGACCAGACAGGCTGTCTCCTGCCTTGTGTGCATGCGCAAGGCGGGAGAAATGCCTTGCATTGATTGGCTGTGACTGTCCCTGCAAGGGGATATAAGAACAATCCGCACCATTTTGTTTTGGTTCTGTTGGAGAAAATAAAGAGAAGACTGTTTTACTTCTTTGCCTCGTCTCAATGCCTTTGCGAATGAAACAGAACATTGGCAACGAAGATGGGATCGTGCTGCAAACGAAACAACCAAAGAGAGGCTGACTCACCATGGAAGGCCTGAAGAGCTGAGAAGTCCAGCATCCCGAAGAAGCGACTCTGCCTGCCAGTACGAGAACGCTGAAGGAGAGCTCGGCGAAGGGACCCCTTATTCAACCATTGTAGCACGAGGCGTTGTCGAGGCTATTGGACAGCAACGATGTCCAAAATCAGCCGTCTCTCTGAATTTGACACAGCTCATCCAGAATGCTGGAGTTCCTACGTGGCTCGGGTAAAGAATTACTTCCGAGTAAACCAAGTGAGGGAAGACAGCCTTAAAGCAGCTGCGTTATTGTGTGTCTGTGGGCAGGAGACTTTTGATATTGCAGAAAATCTGGTCGCCCCAGCACCATTTGAATCCATCGCTTATGCTGAGCTGAAGAAGATGCTGCGTGAACATTTTGAACCAAAGCTTTCAGTGATTGCATGGTGACACGCATTCGAGCAGAGGGACCAGAGGCCTGGTGAGTCTGCTGCGAACTTTATTGCTGCGTTACGACAAGCAGCTAGGCCATGTGAATTCAAGAACCTGGAAGAGAGACTTCGGGATCGTTTAGTCTGTGGACTGAGAAGTCGTGAGCTGCAACAGAAAATCTTCGCAAAAGAAGACGTCTCTTTCCAAGATGCTTTAAGAGAAATTGCAGCCAAAGAAGCAGCAGGCAGAGCTGTGAAGGCCTTGTGGCTCGCCAAGAACCCTCCAACGGTGGTCTCCGTCCATCAAGAGGTCGCTCGAGAAGAATCCAAACAGGATCCAGAGATGGAGGTGGACAGACTACAGCAGCCAGCGGAGAAAAGGCCTCAAGAACATTCTGACAAGGCGACTTTATTCCCTCAGTGTTTCGGATGTGGAGGATGCCACAAGTGCTCCGCCATTTGCCGGGCATGTGGCAGGCAAGGCCACATTGCCTCCATCTGTTTGGGTCGCCAGAAGGACAAGCCTTTGGAAAAATTGCTTCGGAAAGGTACCAGCCAACATAGGGTGGGTTTCTGTGTGTCGCGCAGAAGCATTTTCAAAACAGGGGCTCATAGGTCGCTTAGAAAGAAGGTTCACATTGACATGAGGTTGCAAGGGGTTCCCCTATTGATGTAGTTGGACACCGGATCCGCTTTATCGATTATCTCGCAGGACACTTTTAAAAAGATTTGCTGTAGAAGCGGCCAGCGAGTTAAACTCAGGCCATCAAATTTGATTCTTACTGACTTTCAGAATTCCCGAGTCAGCGTGAAGGGGGAAGCCACGATCCAAGTGCAGCATAGGAACTTCAAGGGATTCTTAGATATAGTGGTAGTTGGGGGTGATCGTACGAGTCTTATTGGACTCAATTGGTTCAAGGCCCTGGGAATCCAAGTGACTGGACTACACAGTCTGCAAACGACCGGCCTTGCAGAAGTTTGCAAGGAGTTTGCTGATGTGTTCAGTTCAGAGCTTGGCTCTTACAAGGGGCCTCCCATTTCTTTACATTTAGACCCAGCCGTTGCACCCACTAGGATTAAGCCTAGACGAGTGCCCTTCGCATTGAAGAATAGAATCAATGCAGAGCTGGACAAGCTGCTCCAGCAGGGCATTTTAGGACCTGTGGACAGCAGTCCATGGGAAACCCCCACAGTAATGCCACTGAAGGCTAATGGAGAAGTCCGAATTTGTGCGGACTATAAGTGTACACTTAACAAAGCCTTGCAGCAGCATTCGTACCCGGTGCCCGTGGTGAGCCACATTCTGGCCTCCCTCAAGGGAGGCCGCGTTTTTGCTACACTTGATTTGGCTCAGGCCTATCAACAATTACCAATTGATGACGCAACGGCTGAGGCCCAAACAATCGTAATGCACCGGGGAGCGTTCAAAGTCAAAAAGCTGCAGTTTGGGGTTAATGTAGCCCCTGGCATCTTCCAGTGTGTGATAGAGCAAATGCTCCGTGATATTCCAGGTGTTTGCCCATACTTTGATGATGTCCTCATCGCTGGGGAATCATCTGAAAACCTGGCTGAAAGACTTAGAGCCGTCTTGTTGCGTTTCCGCCAAGCGGGGCTGAAGCTAAAGCAAGACAAATGTAAAATTGGGGTCACTTCAACAGAGTTTCTGGGGTTCCGTATTGATGCTGAAGGCATCCATCCTGCTGAATCTAAGGTTAAAGCAATTCAGCAGGCCCCAAGTCCCAAGTCCAAAAGCGAACTCCAGGCTTTTCTGGGACTGTTAAACTTTTACCATTCATTCCTCCCTCACAAGGCTGCAGTGGCTGAGCCATTACACTGGCTCTTGGATAAACAGGCTCCATGGCTGTGGACAAAGGTCCACGAAAGGAGTTTTGCAGAGGTCAAGGCTTTGCTATCTTCAAATGCGGATCTAGCGCATTTCAATGAGCAATTGCCTGTATGCATATCCTGTGATGCATCCCCTTATGGGATTGGGGCTGTGTTGAGCCACTTGAAGGCTGATGGGACACAAATCGCTGTAGCCTACTATTCTAGGCCCCTATCATCTGCGGAACGTAATTACGCGCAGATAGATACGGAAGCCTTGGCCATAGTGGCTGGCATAAAGAAATTCCATGACTTTCTTTATGGCCGCCATTTCACGGTCTTTACAGACCATAAGCCACTGCTGGGGTTGTTCACAACCAATAAGCAAACCACACACATCATCTCTCCTAGAATGCTGAGATGATCTATTTTCCTGTCTGCATATGACTATACACTGGTTCACAAACCAGGCAAAGAAATTACTTCTACAGTTAGTGGAGTCAGATCCTGCTCCAGCTTACCACATACTTTCCATTCAGGACTTACCTGAATCTCCCCTCAATGCTAGGGACGTGGCTGCTGAAACAGCCACTGATCACACGCTTACACGCATGCTGACATGGGTGCTGTCAGGATGGCTTGACACGTGTCCTGGCACAGAGTTCCAGAGTTTCTGGAAGAGGAAGTCCGAGCTATCCATCTTCAAGGGGTGTATCCTATGGGGTAGCAGGGCAGTCATTCCGGCCTCATTGAGGACTAGAGTCTTGCTCTCTCTGCATGAGAGACATCCAAAAATAGTCAGGATGAAGGCGCTTGCACGCAGCCATCTTTGGTGGCCTGGGCTTGATAAAGAGATTGATGCCCAGGTCCACGGGTGCACATTTTGCCAACAGTGCAGGCCTGAAATGCCTCAGGCCCTTGTACATAGGTGGGAGGAGACACAAGCCCCTTGGTCAAGGGTTCATATCGACTACGCTGGGCCCTTTCAGGGGCAATTCTTCCTTCTCTTCGTGGACAGCCATTCCAAGTGGCTAGAGGTCATTCCAGTCTCCTCCACTACTACTGCTAGGACCATCCAGGTGTTGAGAGGGATCTTCGCCGCTCATGGACTTCCAGATGTCCTTGTCTCCGACAACGGACCCCAATTCACTTCTTTTGAGTTTCAGGCTTTTCTACAGGCCAACATGATCCGTCATGCCACGTCTGCACCATTTCATCCAGCTTCCAACGGCCAGGCTGAGCGGATGTGCACACCACCAAAGATGCGTTAAAGAAAATAACTCATGGAAACTGGCATCACAGGTTGGCTGACTTTCTCTTCTCATACCGCACCACACCATGCACAGCCACTGGGAAGAGCCCAGCTGAACTCCGCTGGGGTCACAGGCTCATTACTAAACTGGACAGGTTGCACCCAGACCGGGTGGCATCACAGGTGTCACAGCCGCGGGCACCTAGGAGATTACAGGTGGGCGATCCGGTCTGGGCAAGGAACTATGGCCCTGGATATCTCTGGGTGACAGCAGTGGTATGCAAGGTCTCTGGGCCGCTCTCATACGAAGTGGCCTTGGACGATGGTCGGGTGATCCGGCGACACATCGATCAACTGCGCTGGAGGCTTCCCAACCACACTTCCGCTCCTGGCTCTGCTCTTGGGGGGGGAGGACCAAGATTACAATCGTGGACCACAGTCTCTCTGCGAAAGCAGAACGTCCCAGGCACCAGAAGGGAGTCTTGCCATGGAGCGGCTCCTGACTCTGATGCTCCTGACTCTGGCACTCCTGACTCAGGCACCGGGTCAATGGGACATTGCTCACAACCGGTCTGCCGGGCCTATCCAGCTGCTGGTCTTGGGCTCAAGGGACAGTGCTCCCAAGAGGGGTCCATTATGGACTTGGGGAATTCCACCCTACCACTAAACTTGGGGAATTCCACCCCATCAAGGAACTCTGGCTTGGGTTCAGAGGATCCAACCAGTCAGCAGCAGGGGAGGTCGCCTGAGGTTAGGGGGCATCACAGTCCTGGCCTGTTGAGCCTGGCAGGCGAGTTTGCAAGCCAGGACATCACAACCACTTCAAGAAGGTCAGAGCGAGCAAGAAGTCCACCCAAACACTTACAAGACTACCTAAGATGCCTGTCAGCATGTGGACAGGTTTAAGGTCACTTAGAAATAAGAATGTGCTCAAAAGAACAAGTGTTCAGTCAATGGTTAGGCACAATGGTAAACATCGTTGGGAAAGAGATATAGGATTGCCAAGGGTTTTCCTTGTAATCTTAAGTATGTTTTGAAATAAGAGGGGAGGGGTGTTATGTCCTGGGCCTGCTGAGTCATTCAGTAGGTGCAGGAGTCTGCAGAAAGGCCCGGGCAGACACGTGAATGCCCGGGACCAGACAGGCTGTCTCCCGCCTTGTGCGCATGCGCAAGGCAGGAGAAATGCCTTGCATTGATTGGTTGTGACTGTCCCTGCAAGGGGGTATAAGAACAACCTGCGCCATTTTGTTTCAGTTCTGTTGGAGAAAATAAAGAGAAGACTCTTTTACTTCTTTGCCTCATTTCAATGCCTTTGCGAACAAAATTGCAGTGTCCCAATATCTGAGGTGCTGCCCCCCAAAAAGAGGGAGGCAGCCTATTCTTCAAATCACCTGAAGGCGAGACAAGAAGCAATGGATGGAAATTAGTCAAGAAAAGAACCAACCTAGAACTAAGGAGAAATTTCCCGGCAGTTGGGACAATTAATCAGTGGAATGACTTGCCTCCAGAAGTTGTGGGCGCTCCAACGCTGATGGTTTTTAAGAAGAGAGATTAGACAGCCATTTGTCTGAAATGGTATAGGGTTTCCAGCTTGAACAGGGGGTTGGACTAGAAGAACTCTAAAGTCCCTTCCAACTCTGTTATTCTGTTAACCTGCCAAAAATTTACAAAAGAATATGTGTGTTTGAGTGGGTGGGTGGGTGGGTGTACACATGCACACGCATGCAGAAAGAAAGAGACAGATAGGCAAACAGACATTGTGAATACCAGCTTGGTATAGGGGTTAAAATATCAGGCTTGCAGAACCTGTAAGTTCTAATTCTGTCTTGGACATTAAGTCAATGGGTGACCTTGGGCCAGTCACTTTCTCTCAGCCCCAGGAAGGAGGCAATGACAAATCATTTCAGAAAAACCTCGCCAAGAAAACTACAAGGGAATGTCCAGGCAGTCTCCAAGAATGAATGGAAGAATATGATTATATATGAATTCCTTTGTTTTACACACACACACACACACACACACACGTGTGTGCACACGTGCACACACATACACACCAAACTGAGAAGAGGGAAAATGGACAATTTAAAACCCACACACATATACTCCTACATATAACTAAATATCATCCTCAATTCTGCAAAATATGTACATAATAATGTTTAAATGTATTTTGAAAAGTAATACTAAAAGAATTAAGCCCCAATCAATGAAGTTCCTCTAAGATAAGTGCCAGTCTTTCAGGGAAATTGGAAGATGACAGAGAATTCTGAGATAAGTGCATCTATTTATAGCAGCAGCATCCCTCACTTGACCTTAGAAGTAATATCTTACCAGGATAAGCATTCTGGTTTGAAGCATAAGTATGAAATATGCATATGTAATATAAGCATATGAATGAATATTGTATGAAATATAAGCAAACAAGTAAATAATCCTCAGCATTTAGAATATATTAAATGTTTTATATACATTAATTTAGAAATTATGGTACTGCAAAACAGTGTTCCCAGTGCTATAGATTAGGTAAGAGTAGAACAAGGCTGATATAAGGGCCTGCCTAAATTCTGTTTATGAGTTTGCATACGTGTGCGGTTGGGCTAAGGTCTGAAGCATAGATTTCACACAACTGCATATAGGTAGTCCTTGATTTATGACCATTTGTTCAGAAAATTACTATGACATTAATGAAGGGACTTATGATCCCTGACTGTAATTATTGCACACTGAACCACCTCTGGGGTCACAGTTTTAATCTAGGTGCTTAAAAACTCATTGACATTTATAATTGGTTGCCAAGTGTCCCAGAATAATGTGATTGCCACTTACAATCTTCCTTGCCAGTTCTCCAGAAAGTTAATGCAGGGAAGGCTGAAAAGTCACTGCTCTAGTCTCTGGGGGCTGGCTGAAAAGGCTCCATGCCGAAATCCAAGCAGGGTTTTCAACCACAAAGGATTTTTAAACCAAAGTGTAAAAACTTCTGAAATCTTTCATCTCTGGGCCTGAAAATCCACGGTGGCTGAAATCCAAGCAGGATGTTCAGCCCTGGAGGATTTTCAGTCCCAGAGTGGAGAGCCCAAGCAATTTTTCAGTCTCTTGACCTTGGGGCTAATCTATTTAATACTGTATAACAACATCTGCAATCAAACCCAACTGTGAATTGATTCTAATAATGTGAATATTTTTTCATAACACTGTCCAATCTCTATTCAGAAGAAGTAGACTTACTTTTTAGCAGCAAATGAAATTTCAAAACCATCTTGTTTCCTTTTAATCATTTCATTTTACCTTAAGAGAAACTTACTGAAGTCCATGGCAGGTGGACAGAGCAACAAATGAATCTGGATTCCCTCTGATGTGACCTTGATAATAACAGTGTTCTCCTCCCTGCAATTAGAACAAAGACTATGAATTTATTTTATTTCCACCATGTTACAAAGATAGTTCTTAGTCAAACCACAGAATAAGTTGTAAAGTCAGATAAGCTGAAATAAATGGATGAATGATACAGCAATATCTACCTGGCCCTTCCTATATAGCCTAATCAAAGGGTGGGCCCAAACTAAGTAATTGCCCTTTTGGGGGGGGGGGCTTACCCTTGCTTAGATTGCTGACTTCTAATTGAAGAAGACAGAAGGGACAGAAAACACTGTCACTAGTTCTGCTCTGCTCTTTCTTTCTTTCTTTCTTTTGCTTTTATTTATTAATCAAATTAGTCACCATCCATCTCACTAAGTAACTCTGAGTGGTTTACAAGTAATAAATGTACAGATACATAGCTTTATGTCAGTCTATCCTAGACTATTTTTTAATAGAATATTGTCGATGGATCTAATGAAAGAATTAAAGAATTCTTCTATATAGGTTTTATTTCCACGTACTTTTTTTCACAAAAGATTATAAAATTTCACAATAAATGTTTGCTACTAAATTGAGACAGGAAATAGTTCTGCTTGTCTTCAAGACAAATAGATCCTAGCTTGAATACCGTCAATGGATTTCACAACTTAGCTTCACTGAATATGTATTTATTTTGAAAGTTCATATGCTCTATCACCATATATGGTTTAAACTAGCATTTTTCAAACTTGGCAACTTTAGAGTCAGTAGGCTTCAACCTCCCAGCAAGCTAAGGCTTAAAGTCAACACATCTTCAAGTTGCCAAGTTTGAAAAACACTGATTTAAATACTTTTTGCCTGCTTGCAAGTAATGACTTTCCAAAGCAACATTCTAGCACAATCTTTGCTTATAATTCAAAAATTCATTTATCAAATCAGCTTTGCAGACATGTGCGATTTTTCAACAACATTTTTTTTTCAGATAACAAAAACTACCCTACAGAAGCGGAACCCATTGTTATAATAGAAATATGTTAACTTTGGTTTGAAATACATTAACTTTGTCACTAGTTAAGTAATTTATTGGATGTGAATGCAGTGAAATATAAGCAAACCTTAAATGAATCAATATTGTTACCAAAGTTTTCATAAAAATTAACTAAATGCATTTAAATTAACTAAAATTAAAAACCATATGCATTCATACTATGTGTAGAATAAATCTCTATTTATTTCCCTAGAACACATTAAATTGCAATAAATAAATATCACATAAAAAGCTTGCTTCCCAAGTTAGGTCTTCCTATCCTAAAAACCTCACTTCCAGATGGAAGTAAAATGTCACTTTCCATCATTCTTATGTAGATGTCCTTTAACAATTTGTTATCCCAAGGAAAGCAGAGGCAATCAGTGACATCATTTGGTAGTCACAATGATGCCCTAACCTAGCCAAGCTAATGAGTTGTCTGATATTTCTGAAATACCAACAGATGATTAACCTTTTTGTCTCTTAGCAGGCAGCCATTGCAAAGGAGCTGGGTTGAGAATGCATTGTTCTCAGCATGTAGGTAAATTTTATTACCAATTATTAAAACATCACAAATTTCAATTGGCAAAAAGATAATGCAATTTTCTCAAGCTGCACTGAGGCAAAGGTTACTAGTATATTGAGAAAAGAGGAAAAAACAAAAGTCATGTGTGTGTACAAAAATAATATTGTGGCATTTATGAAATGAACTTCATTTTGTATGGCCTAGAAACTCTGCACATTAGGGAAATATTATTCCACTCCAGTCAAACTTCAAAACACATCTTGAAGAATGCAGAAATGTAGAAAGAGGTGAGGTTATAGAAACAACCTTTAAAAAATCAGAAAGATGTTTCTTAATTGATGGCTGGTATCAAAAGAGAACGTAAATAGGGCTGTGTTCTGCTGAGAAGCTAGTTAGCCATGTTTATTAACTAGCCCTATTTTTTTCTCTTTTTCTATTGATTTTTTTCATTGGGTATAATTTGAGACATATTTAAGACTGAGATGGATGAATGGGAATTTATGTCCTTGCCCAGTAAATAAGATCAAGGAAAGATGCCATTTGATAAATATATACTTGTTGAAGTTATTTTGTGGCAATCAAAAAGGGAATGTTCAAAATGTGTGTGTCTCATTACAGAATTCTATTCCCTTCCAATTACAGATGGTGCAAGGATTTATTAATTGTTTATGCTGGATGACAACCTACTAATTTACCTGGTCTTTTGGCTGAATGTATGCTACTGTTTGGTGCCTTGTTTTATAATACAGTTCCATGGTTCTAACTTTTGTAATTATGTTATTACAAAATTACATAACTGAATAAATTTCTAACAATGTGACAAGTAGATCTCTGAGACATACACATATAATCACAGATATCTACACCATATCTTTCAGGTATTTTGAATGAGAAGAAGATATGTAGGGAACTGCAACGATTTGAATTAGATATATGCACTGGTTTTTATTTGGAAAGTCATATAGTTTTTATCAAAAGCATAATATATAAATCATTATTCTAAATATCAGATCTGAAAACAAGGTATAGTCAGCTGAAATCACGGAAACAATACAAATACTGCATCAACTCTAAAAAAGTGCCCTTAATGAAAGGGAGTGCTGTGCTATTGGTACAATGTTTTATGCATTCAGCTGCAGGGCATGGAAAGATGGCTTTCTGACATCTGGCAAGAGAGATAGGAGAGCATTTGCTCAGAAAGCTGTTCCTTGATTGCTTTGCTTAAGAGCAAAGAAAGTGGCTTTGAATAGCACCTACAAAAAGGGAAGAAAATTAGGGACTTTTGTCTTGCCTTCGTGATTCTAAACAAATCATAATAATTACTAGCCGGAAATGCAAACTCTAAGGCAGAATTCTTGACTTAATTTACTCTCTCAACTCTGTGACATAAGTTACATGCACAAATGTGAACCCGTTTAGATCAAAATGTATTAATAGGCAAACATGTATACCCCAACAGGATGTTCTCTGAACTCTAAGGAAATCCCAGGTTGAAAAGCCTTCTAACCAAATACAATGACTTTCTTTTTCAGAAAACAGTCCTAGGTACAGCCTAGTTGAAAATAAAAGAACTGAAAGTTGCTTCATCTTTTTTCTAAGCCACTTCTATTCTCCAACTTTTGTAAATTCAGAAATTAATCTTCTGCTTTTGGTAAAGAACAAAACTGAAAGAAAAAAAATAAAGGGTAGAATTATAGGAGAAAAGAAGGGCTAAGGGGATCACAAAAGGATTAAGCACATTCATATTAATTCACCATGATGTAAATTATTCCAAGATTGCTTTTTCCCTTTAGGTCATTTGTTATACATACTAAACAACCACATTGGGAGAACTTTTGATACAACAATGGAAATTTCCATTACCTTATCCAAATTTTACAACTGTAATATAATTGTATTATAAAACAAGGCACCAAACAGTAGGGCATCTGTATCATTTCCACAATACCATTATGATTTAAATGACACATAGAATGTCATTTGCATCCATTTATGCACTGTGGAAAGAAAAGTCTTCATCCTGGTTCATTCAAGCCGGGGATAAACAACATGGCGACTGCTTTAGAAAGAAGGTTGCAGTTTATTGAAGAGCCAGACAGAAAGATGGTTCTGGCAGGAAAGAGGAGAGATAAAAAGAGTGAGCACATGTGGGTAATAGGTTTTTATACCCTCTGAAGCCTTTTGTTTGGAGTAGTTTCTACTGTTCCTGTTTTAGGCCTTTTTATTTCCTGTGTCACGTATTCTGACCTGAGTCTGGGTGCGCCTTTCTGGTATTGATGGTGATGGGTTAGTCCTATTATGTCCCAAAGGTCATATTCTGCTTCCCTGGTGTTGGGGCTAATGACTCCTAGAGTTTGGGTGGGGTATGCAAATTTTAGGTCTTTGTCTTCTTGATCTTCTAGCTGGGGCCTTTCTGATAGTTTACATCTGCATTTGTACAGAGCTGGCTTCTGCTTGGGAGAGAGAGAGACTTGGGGGCAGGGTTGGTTTCTGCTTTTAAAATCCTTTTGAGGAAATATATTTTTCTGCCCTTTTAATATTTCCTTCTGTGGGGGGCTGATTTCCCACAGCACTTAAACTAAAATGGAAATGTTACACAAAGTGGAACTATAGATTAGGATTAAGGTAAACTGGGCAAAGGGAGTTTTTGAAAATCATTTTGCTAGGGTAATGCAGCTACAGAGAGAGAAGAAAATTCATGCTATTGCTAAGTCTCCTATATACCTACTTCCCAAATCAATTTTTCCCAATTTCAATTTCAGAACTTTCCCTAAAGCAGAAAAGAATCAGTGGCTACAGCAAGCAAATCTTCTTTGTTACCTATTTGCTATGAAAGAATTAAATAGGCACTGTCTACAAGCACCTGAATAATTTAAAAATGTTGAAAAACAGTGTAGTTTATTACATAATGTATTTTTATTGCTCTTCTAGTACATTTTTGGAAAATAAAAAGTACTGAAATACACAGAATATTTTTTTTGTTCTAATATTATCTAAATTGTGTGGTTGACTTATTTTGGAAAAGAATCTTTCAAAACAAAATAAAATAAAATGGCAAGACAATAATCACACAGTTTGCTTGCAATGGAACACAACTGTGATACAGGAAGCCTGGACCCATTTAAGAACAAAATCCAGACACTTAAAAAACAACAACAAGAAGAAAATAAAACAATGTTGTTTGTTCTGAAATCTTTATTTACATACTCTCCTTTACAAAAACTCCTTTACTATTTTTATATGGATCCAAATTTACATAGAACAAAATCTAATTCTTTGTGTATATTACCCTCTTAAAAACTGTGGTGTAGTTAATATATACATTAGACGTTCAGGAAGCCAAAGTGCTGCATTACTCCAAAGAAACCAACTGCAACTTTCTTTGTCCTGGTTACCCTTCAGAAGCATTGTATTTGAATGCCATTTAGAAGATACCAAATCAGAAAGATCAATCTACTGTGATTGCAATTTCATTTATTTTACATTCTTCTATAGTTTCTTTTTAATGAAGATGCAAAGGAGCACATGCTAGACATATTTTCTACCAAGAATTAAGATGTTTCTTCAAGAGTGAAAGAAACTCAACACAGAGTTGAATGCGTGTAGTAAGGCTTTAACATTCATCTTATAAATACATATCCTCGAAGAGGGCAAAACCCAATATAAGTTGAATGTATGTGATACTTTAATATTCATTCATTGTGATCTGATAATTAAAATATTCTTGACAAGAACATTATTGTCATATAATAGTTTGTTCTTGCTAGGTCTTCATAATTCCTTATTACAATATTTACTTTCATGTGGTTCTGTCTAAAGCCAATTTCAAATACAAAGTGTTGTGAACTTGCCATGTAGAACTAATAAATGAACAAAAACAAAGGAGGTATATATTTGACTATCTAATTGAATTCCTTTTGTGCACAGAATTATGCACAGTATTCATTACACCACAGGAGCATTTAGCATTAGCCCCAAATCTCTTCAGTATTACAAAAGTCCCTAGAGTGGGCAGGGAGCTTTGCACTGAAGGAAAGAGAAAAAAATGGGAGTTCACCAAACAAAGCACAACTGGCAGCAGAATACATCTCCATGGAACAGAAACACATTGTGCACTGTACTTTAACTTTAAAATTCTAATTGGGCTACCCTAGGAGAAAGTGAATTATGCAAGTCAAGAACCTGAATAGTTTACCTCCTGGGAGGAGGAAATGGGTGGGAGAGGGGGGGGAAACTGATTTCCTGAATCAATTTCTTTTCTGCTTCTGAGAAAGGACAATAATATTCACGTTTTCAATTGTCAATTTGGCTTAACTTAGCAACTTGAAAAATAAAAAAGAAAGCTTATAGAACTCTATTGAATTTGCTCAGTACTAACTGGAATGAGAAATAGTTCCAACTTCTCTGTCAGATGGAAAGAAGAGGGGGTTACATTTGAACTTCTTTATTAGCCCATTTTGATAAAGCAATTGCCCATACAGTGAACTTCTTAAAGGCACAAAGCACATGTACATTCTCACAGAAATGCTGCAAAACTACTGGAACAAAGGCTAGTTTAAATATCTTTATAGCATGCAGAGATTTAAAAACTGGTCACTGCTGTTCAATATGTGAAAATCAACTTAATTTTTGCATATATAGTGGCAATATAACTGAGTAATGAGTTGTCATTTTAGTGTGTGAATGGAAAATTGAGAAAGCTTTGACATGGGGTGAATCAAGGCAAAGTTTGATTGGGAAAAGCCTAGAATCATGCAAAGGCAATGATGATGACAAGAAACAAGAGAGAGAAATTTATGGTCTGGATTGTAAAAAGATCCTTATAAGCTTATTAAGGCAAGACCTGATTTCTGAACCAGCTGCTAGAAAAAGGAAGGAGAACTAGTGAGAAAATTAAGGCCCTTTAGATCATAATCTTCTTGGGGCAGATACTAGGCCACAGAAGAGGCAAAATATCACAAACATATGGGAACATTTTTTGTGAGAAAAACTAACTTTTGAGAATAAAACACAATAAGGTGACAAAGTTTCCATAATAATAATATTATCATGTTCTACATTATTCAAACAACAAATAAGGATAGAAAGGACATTTTCTCAAATATGCAACCAAATAAGGACAGAAATAGACAGGAGTGGAAATCTATAAAAAGAATATATAAACAACAAATATGTTGGAAATTAGAGAACATAATTTCTCCCACTTTTCTTCAGAAGCTATTTAGGATGTGAGTGTTTGAGAACAAATAAGTAGCATTGCTAATGCCTTCCATAATAGATATATCCTGGAGCATTTGCTTGGAACAAAGATCAATATTCCATTTATTCTAAGAAATCTTTCATTTTAAAAGCTTTCCTATCTAAGTTACTTACAGTAGATAACTTAGATAACTTACACTAATAACATTAATAATAACATTGTATCTGTCTCTAAAATGTGGATGTAATGTTTGTTTTGTCTAATATCCTCTTCTAATGATTCCACAGACAGGATCACTCTGCTTTATATTACAAATACTATCCACCATAAACAAATAATAATAATAATAATAATAATGATGATGATGATGATGATGATGATGATGATGATGATGATGATGATGATGATGATGATAAAGTTGGAAGGGACCTTGGAGGTCATCGAGTCCAACCGCCTGCTCAGACAGGAAACCCTATACCATTTCAGACAAATGGCTGTCCAGTCTCTTCTTAAAAACTTCCAGTGTTGGAGCATTCACCGCTTCTGGGGGCAAGTTGTTCTACTGGTTAATTGTTCTAACTGTCAGGAAGTTTCTCCTTAGTTCTAGGTTGGTTCTCTCCTTGATTAGTTTCCATCCGTTGCTTCTTGTCCTGCCTTCAGGCGCTTTGGAGAATAGCTTGACTACCTCTTCTTTGTGGCAGCCCCTGAGATATTGGAACACTGCTATCATGCCCCCCCTCTTCCTTCTCTTCATTAAACTAGATATACCCAATTCCAGCAACTGTTCCTTATATGTTTTAGCCTCCAGTCCTCTAATCATCTTTGCTGCTCTTCTCTGTACTCTTTCTAGAGTCTCATCATCTTTTTTTATATCGTGATGACCAAAACTGGATGCAGTATTCGAAGTGTGGCCTTACCAAGGCATTGTAAAGTGGTATTAATACTTCATGTGATCTTGATTCTATCCCTCTGTTAATGCAGCCTAGAACTGTGTTGGCTTTTTTGGCAGCTGCAGCACACTGCTGGCTCATATCTAAATGATTATCCACTAGGACTCTGAGATCCCTCTCACAGTTGCTACTATTGAGCGAGGTACCACCTATACCAGTGATGGCAAACCTATGGCACACAGTATATATTCTCCCCTTATTAGAGAGATTGCCAGGGAGGGCAGACAATTTTTATGTAGGCTTTCTCCTCCAGGACTCAAACCCTTCTATCATGCATGCAGTGGCAAAATACTGTGTTGCAGCAATGTCCCAAGAAAAAAATTGGTTACAAATCTATAGCCGTCAACTTGTGCCAATTTTTTGGAGATATCTCTAATAATGTTTGGAACATTATATTTACTCACACACTAATCGGCTATCCACTCACGTAAACTAGGGAGTGACCCTAACATTTTGAGAACATGTATTTTCTTAACAGGGATGTTATTATTTACTATTAATGTTAGTACTATTTTTTATTATTATTATCATTATTATTTTTTAATATATTGTAAAAAGTGATGGCTATTGCTGGTCTACAACCATAATAAAGTTATTTGAATTTGAATAGTTCAGTGGTTCTGAGATCACATCTGCCAGTTCCTTCAGAACCTTGGGGTGTAATCCATCTGGTCCTGGTGATTTGAACTCATCTAGACTGGACAGGTGCTCACTTACCATTTTCTTGCCTATCTTAATTTGTGTTTCTAATCTGTTTTTTATGGCACTATTTTTGATAGGTTGGTCTGTTTTTCTCTTTGTGTAAAGACAGATGCAAAAAACAACTTAAATAGTTCTGCTTTCTCCTTGTTGCTTATCACCTTCTTGCCACTTTCCCCTACTAATGGACCAATCATTTCCTTCATTTTTTTCTTGTTTTTTACATGTTGAAAGAAGCTTTTTTTTTTGTTATTTTTTACTTTGGTCACAAGCCTTAGTTCTTTTTGAGCCTTAGCTTTCCTCACTTCATCTTTGCAGGCTCAGACTATTTGCTGATATTCTCCTTTAGTTATGTGCCCCTCTTTCCACTTTTTATACTTGTCCTTTTTATCTTTCAATTTATCAGACAGTTCTTTATGCAGCCATTTTGGTTTCTTTTGAGAGCTGTTATTTTTCTTCTTTGTTGGTATTGTGCTAGACTGGGCTTTTATTATCTCACTTTTCAAAATTTCCCAAGCTTCTTGAGTTGTTTTCCCCTTGAGGATTCTCATCCATGGAATCCTTCCCAAGCTCTCTCTAAGTTTATTGAAATTAGCTCTCGCAAAGTCCAAGACTTTAGTTTGACTGTGTTTTATTGCTTGTGCTTCCAGAATGTTGAATTCCAATATTGCATGATCACTTCCCCCCCTCAAGGTTCCTGTGGCTTCAACACCTTCTATCATTTCATCTCTGTTAGTGAGAATTAGATCCAATATGGCTAATCCCCTAATTCCCTTCTCTACTTTTGGGAGACAAAATTGTCTGCTAGGTTTGTCAGGAATTTGTTTGATCTTCCACTTGGTGCAGAGTTTGTCTCCAGTTGATGTCAGGGTAATTAAAGTCCCCCATTACTATTGTGATGTGCTTCTTACATACCTTAGTTAGCTGACTAGCAAAAAGTTCATCTATTTCCTCTGTTTGGTTGGATGGCCTATATAGTATACACCTATGGCAATGTCATTTTTCCTCCTTTTATATTGACCCAAATGCATTCAAGACAGTTTTCACCATTGTTGTGCTTTATTTCTGTAGAGATGTAGTTATTTCTTATATAGAGAGCAACTCCACCTCCTCTTTTGTTTGGTCTGTTTCTTTTAAATAATTTAAATCCCTCTAGCTGTGTGTTCCATTTGTGGGTTTCATCCCACGTTTCCGTAATGGCAACTGTTATGTCCTGGACCTGCTGAATCATTCAGCAGGCTCAGAAATGTTGCAAAGGGTCCTGGGCAAACCACAAGACTGCCCGGGACCAGACTGGCTGTCTACAGCCTTGCATGCATGCTCAAGGCGCGAAAACAGCCTTGCATTCATTGGCTGACGCTGGCCTTTGCAAGGACACTATAAAAGGTCTGTGCGCCATTTTTTCTGTTGCTGTTTGTTGGTGAATGGATAAAGAAGACTTGCTGTTCACACTACTCATTTCCTTGCAATGCCTTTAACCCGCGAATTTAACAGTGGTGACGAAGGTGGGATCGCTGCAAGCAAGATTACCAACAGAAGAAGATAGGACTCACCAAGGAAGTTCTGAAGCCCTGGGGAAAGTTCGGCGTCCAGAATCGCAACTCTGCCTGCCAGTACAGAATAGCTGGAGGTTAGCTCGGCAGAAGGACCCCTTTCCAACAAAAGGTTTGCAGCGAAGGCGTTGACAAGGGTTGCAGAAGACTAAGATGTCTAAGATAGGCCGGTTGTCAGACTTCGATATTTCCCACCCAGAACGTTGGAACTCGTACGTGGCATGGGTGGAGAATTACTTCAGAGTCAATCAGATAAGAGAAGATGGCCTTAAAGCGGCTACCTTGCTATGTGTTTGTGGACAAGAAACATTTGACATAGCAGAGAATCTGGTGGCCCCGGCGCTTTTGGAGTCAGTGTCTTATGCAGTTTTGAAGAAGATGCTGCAAGAACATTTCCAACCTAAACTTTCAGTGATTGCTTGGCGACACACATTCGAGCAGAGGGACCAGAGGCCTGGTGAGTCTGCTGCGGACTTTATTGCTGCCTTAAGGCAAGCAGCGAGGCCTTGTGAATTCAAGGATCTGGAACAGAGGCTGCGGGATCGTTTCGTTTGTGGCCTAAGAAGTCGTGAGCTGCAACAGAAGATCTTCGCCAAGGAAGATGTTTCGTTCCAAGATGGCTTGAGAGAGGTTGCAGCTGAAGAAGCAGCGGGCAGAGCTGTGAAGGCCTTGCGGCTCGCCAGAAATCCTCCAGCCACCGTTACCATCCATCGAGAGGTCGCTTGAGAAGATCCAGAACAGGATCCTTAAGAGGAGGTGGATAGGCTGCACCAGTCAGCGGAGAGGAGGCCAAAGGAGCATCCAGACAAGGCCCCAGCATCTCCACAGTGTTTCAGGTGTGGAGGACGCCACAAGCGCGCTGACTGCAGATTCCACTCCGCCATTTGCCAGGCATGTGGCAGGCAAGGCCACATTTCCTTCATCTGTTTGGGTCGCAAGAAGGTCCAGCCTCAGGAAGAATTGCTTCAGAAAGGTACCAGAATCCCCAGTCAACACAGGGTGGGTTTCTGCGCATTGCACAGGAGCATTTTAAGGACAGGAACACATAAGCCACTTTAAAAAAAAGCTTCACATTGACATGAAGTTGCAGGGGGTTTCCTTATCGATGGAGTTGGACACAGGGTCCGCTCTATCGATCATTTCTCATGACACCTTCAAAAGGATTTGCAGCAGTAGTGGCCTACGAGTAAAACTCAGGCCATCGAACTTAATTCTCACTGACTTCCAGAATTCCAGAGTCAGCGTGAAGGGGGAGGCCACGCTCAAGGTGCAGCGTAAGGCTTTTGAAGGCCTACTAGATGTGGTGGTAGTTGGGGGTGATCGCACGAGTCTCATTGGACTCGATTGGTTCGAGGCTCTTGGAATCCAAGTGACTGGGCTTCACAGCATGCAAACGTCAGGCCTTGCAGAAGTCTGCAAGGAGTTTGCTGATGTGTTTAGCCCAGAGCTTGGCTCATACAAGGGGCCTCCCTTTGCCTTACGTTTAGACCCAGCTATCACACCCATTAGGATTAAGTCTAGAAGGGTGCCTTTTGCTCTCAAAAGCAAAATTGATGCAGAGATGGACATGCTGCTCCAGCAGGGCATCTTAGAACCTGTGGACTCTAGTCCATGGGAAACCCCCATTGTAACGCCTCTGAAGGTTAATGGAGAAGTCCGAATTTGTGCGGACTATAAATGTACACTGAACAAAGCGCTGCAACAGCATGCATATCCAGTGCCTGTGGTGAGCCACATTCTGGCCTCCCTCAAAGGGAGGCAAATTTTTGCAAAACTTGATTTGGCTCAGCCTACCAACAGCCTACCAACAGATGAGGCAACCGCTGAGGCTCAAACAATTGTAACACATAGGGGAGCCTTTAAGGTCAAAAGACTGCAGTTTGGGGTTAATGTAGCCCCTGGTATATTCCAAAGTGTAATGGAGCGCATGCTCCGTGGTATTCCTGGGGTCTGCCCCTACTTCGATGATGTCCTCATTGCTGGGGAGTCATCTCTAAACTTAGCTGAAAGATTAAGGGCTGTCTTGCTTTGTTTCTGCTAAGTGGGTCTGAAGCTGAAGCAAAATAAATGTAAAATTGGAGTCACTTCCACTGAATTCTTAGGCTTCAGAATTGATGCTCAAGGCATCCATCCTGCTGAATCCAAGCTCCAAGCAATTCATCAAGCCCCAAGTCCCAAGTCCAAGAGCAAACTTCAGGGTTTTCTGGGACTTTTAAACTTTTATCATGCATTCCTTCCCCACAAGGCTGCAGTGGCAGAGCCGTTACAATGGCTCTTTGATAAACAGGCTCCCTGGCAGTGGGCAAAGGTCCATGAAAGGAGTTTCAATGAGCTCAAGGCCTTGCTCTCTTCAAATGCTGTCTTAGCACATTTCAATGAGCAATTGCCAGTGTGCATCGCATGTGATGCATCCCCTTATGGGGTGGGAGCAGTACTTAGTCACCTGAAGGCTGATGGGACACAAGTCCCTGTGGCCTACTATTCAAGGACTCTGTTATCTGCAGAGCGTAATTACACCCAGATTTTTATTTTATTTATTTATTTATAATAAGACTTATATGCCGCCCTTCTCCCCCATGGGACTCAGGGCGGCTCACAGCATATTAAAAACAATACAAAACATTTCCCTATAAAAGCCAATTAAAAACCAAATATTTGTAGCTGTGTCTTGTTTAAAATCATTAAAAATTGTCCCTATTTAAAAATTCACCCTAGGTCAGTCC
>NW_015386417.1:401642-427303 GCF_001527695.2 Protobothrops mucrosquamatus
CCCTCTCTGAGGGGGCCAAAGTTTCGCCCCCTATAGACAGCGATGGAACCAGCTGACTATGCCGGGGCGCCGGCAACCACAGCCACTCGGTCTTGGAAGGGTTGAGTCTGAGTCTGTTCCTCCCCATCCAGACCCGTACGGCCTCCAGGCAACGGGTCATCACGTCAAGGGCATCGTTGGGGTGACCTGGGGTGGAGATTGACAGAAAAGCCTTGGTTATAGTGGCTAGCATAAAGAAATTTCATGATTTCTTATATGGCCGCCACTTCACGGTCTATACAGACCATAAGCCTCTGCTGGGTTTGTTTACCACAAACAAGCAAACCCCTCACATAATATCTCCTAGAATGCTGAGATGGTCAATTTTCCTGTCAGCATATGATTACACACTGATTCACAAACCTGGGAAAGAAATGGGCCATGCAGATGCCCTCAGCAGATTACCTCTACAAAAGATAGAGGTGGATCCTGCCCCTGCTATTCACATCCTCTCCATTCAGAGTTGCCTGAATCTCCCCTCAATGCTAGGGACGTGGCTGCAGAAACTGCCACTGATCACACGCTTACACGCGTGCTGACATGGGTGTTGTCTGGATGGCCTGACACGTGTCCAGGTACTGAGTTTCAAAGCTTCTGGCAAAGGAAGCACGAGCTTTCCACTTTCAAAGGGTGCCTTTTATGGGGTATCAGGGTAGTCATCCCAGCCTCATTGAGGACTAGAGTCTTGATCTCTCTGCATGAGGGACATCCAGGTATAGTCTGGATGAAAGCGCTTGCACGCAGCCATCTCTGGTGGCCTGGGCTCGATAAAGCCATCGATAAAGCCTCAGGCCCCTGTACACAGGTGGGAGGAAACACAAGCCCCTTGGTCAAGGGTATATATAGATTACGCTGGGTCCTTTCAGGGGCAATTCTTCCTTCTCCTCGTTGACAGCCATTCCAAGTGGCTAGAGGTTGTGTCTGTTTCCTCTACTACTACTGCTAGGACCACCCAGGTGTTGAGAGGAATCTTCGCCTCCCATGGACTTCCAGACATCCTGGTCTCAGACAATGGCCCCCAATTCACTTCTTCTGAGTTTCAGGCTTTTCTACAGGCCAACTTGATCCGGCATGCAACTTCAGCACCGTTTCATCCATCTTCCAATGGCCAAGCAGAGAGGATGGTGCGCACTACCAAAGATGCTCTCAAGAGAATCACTTATGGCAGCTGGCATCACAGGTTAGCTGATTTCCTTCTTTCACAACACACCACACCTTGCACAGCCATAGGAAAGAGCCCAGCAGAACTTCGCTAGGGTCGCCACCTCATCATGAAACTGGACAAGTTGCACCCAGACCAGGTGGCTTCACAGGTGTCACAACCGTGGGCACCTAGGAGACGACAGGTGGGCGATCCGGTTTGGGGAAGGAACTATGGACCTGGACATCTCTGGGTCACAGCAGTGGTATGCAAGGTCTCTGGGCCGCTGTCATATGAAGTGGCCTTGGACGATGGGCACATCATCCGACATCACATAGACCAACTGCGCTGGAGGCTTTCCAGCAACATTTCCGCTCCTGGCTCTGCTCTCGGGGGGGAGGAGGACCATAATCACAATTCTGGACCACAGTCTCCCCACTCTAGCGGTTCTTCACACACTGCCGCACATGTTCCAGTGGCAGAAAGGGGGCATTCGCACACTTCAGCTATTGCTCCAGACAGGGAGTCTCCAGAAAGGGGGTTTGCCATGGAGGCAGCTCCTGACTCTGGCATCTCCGGCACATACACGGGGGCCGTGGGTTATTGGGGCATAGCAGCCACTCAGGCCACTCCAGCTGCTGGTCTTGGGCTCGAGGGACAGTGCTCCCAAGAGGATCCAGTGTGGACTTGGGGAATTCCACCCCACCAAGGAACCCTGGCTTGGATTTAGAGGATCCAGCCAGTCAGAAGCTGGATGGGTCACCTGGGTCTTTGGGGCATCAAAGTCCTGGTCTGCCTAGCCTGGCAGGCGAGCTGGCAGGCCAGGCACACACCGGCCATAAGAAAGTCACAGCGGGCCAAGGGTCCACCTAAACATCTTAAAGACTATGTGAGGTTTCTGTCTAGCACAAGGGAATCTTACTAGTTCTTCAAATTGCAGAGCAAACACTCAAACAAAGGGGTGCTACACCTCAAGGTATTAAACATTGTGATTGTATTCTTATACATATTAAACAATGGATGAGTGGTCTGCCTGTGTGCAGGCATGATGCATAACAACAACAACCTGCCAATTGAACACATGTATGTGTGCTGCTATAACAACAAGGGTACTTATTGTTTTATCTAGGGGGAGGGGTGTTATGTCCTGGGCCTGCTGAATCATTCAGCAGGCTCAGAAATGTTGCAAAGGGTCCCGGGCAAACCACAAGGCTGCCCGGGACCAGACTGACTGTCTACAGCCTTGCGTGCATGTGCAAGGCGCGAAAACAGCCTTGCATTCATTGGCTGACGCTGGCCTTTGCAAGGACACTATAAAAGGCCTGTGCGCCATTTTTTCTGTTGCTGTTTGTTGGTGAATGAATAAAGAAGACTTGCTGTTCACACTACTTGTTTCCTTGCAATACCTTTAACCCGCAAATTTAACAGCAACAATGTCATATCTGCCCTCATTTACCTGAATGTTTGGTTCACCCTGTTTACTGTTCATACTCTGTGCATTGGTATATAGACATTTGAGTCCTTTATGATGGACCCTATGTTTACTTTCTACATAATCTGTGTGGTGCCTGAGTTCCCTATTTTCTTACCATCTGTTTGGTTAGTGCACTTTGTGTGGCACTCGCTATTAAAATCTTGATTTTGCCTGACAGCAAGGTTGATATTCTTGTCCAGACACACATCTATGTTACATGCACTGCTAACCCTATAATTTTTTTATTGCCGGTGACAGGGATGTTCTGTATTAATTAACTCACTGTCCCTGGTGTTTAGTTTAAATATTCCTCCAGAAAATCTGTGAGTTTATTGCCAAGAAACTCAGTCCCTTTCTTTGATGGATGCAAACCATCTCTTTTTTTTTGGTACAGATTTTATTAGTTTTTATCACAAACCATCTCTTTTGTACACTTGTTCATTGGACCAGCTGCAGACATTGTGACTAATATAACCAAAGCCTTCCCCTTTATACCACTCCTTTAGCCACATACTGAATTCTGCTATACACTGGCCTTTTCCATTTTGCTCCTTATACACTGAAACCTCTGAAAAAGTAAGCCTACAGCCTATCCTGCTAAGTTCCTGGCCCAAGCTCTGGAAATCATTCTGCACAGAGAATATTTTTTTTGGGGAAAGATCATTAGTGCCAAGATGTACAATAACATCCACATCACAGTCCTTGCTGGCATTCTTGACTATTTTAAAAATACGCTTCTTGTCCCTACTGGCAAAGCTTGTCTTCAGGTCACTACCACCTGTCCCTAAAGTTTCTAGATGGGAAAAAAATCATGGCACATCAGCCAAAACTGAGATGAGAGCCAGAGAATAAGATTTCTCTACAACAAACAGTGAAAGAGATGTCATGTTGTTTCCAGTAACAATACCAGCCATGAAACATTAGGCTTACCACAGATAATACACCGAGTAAAATTGTGGCATATTTGGAAAATTAGAAATAAAAATATGCTGATTCTAAGCTATGGAATGAATTCCCTCAGGATCTGCTCTCAGCACTTTCAAAATGTAATCAAGTTCTTTTTCTTCAGCTATGCATTCAGTGAGCTAGATTAAACATGATTTTTAATTTTCAATGATATTTTATAGTATCTTCCTTCCTTCTTACTTATCTACCTACCTACCTAACTTCCTACATGAATATCAAGCCTTGACAGAAATAATAAAAAACAAATATGCAAGCTAGTGATATGGTTTTGGAATTAAGTGTGTAGAAACTATTTACATTATAAGGGGGAGATAACAGACACAAAATAGTTGTCCTGCTATTCTTGCATAAGCTGTAGATAGATCTAAACTTTCTCTTTCTTAAAGTTTATCCTGCTGGGACTTTTTAGTAAGAAACCAGTGATATAAGAGTTCACTAGAAACTGAACGAATCTCAGTGGGGGATTTAGAACAAATGCTATTACATCTGTTGAACTGCTAGTATGCTTATTAAAAGTAAAGGTATGATTTTAACATGCATTCCTCTTTAGGAAGCATTTTACATGCATTTGCCCTTTCTGTCATCAAATCTGAATTAATTTTTCAGGAATACTTAAAATCACACTGGGAAAATGGAGATAATCTGCAGGTAATGAACATTAAATAAAGTGGTCTGGTTTTGACTAAGCTATATCTCAAAATGCACACAAAGGTATTAAATAAATCAAAGTCAAGACACAGAATACTACATTCTAGCAAAAGTTTTTGAAGGAAGCCACATAATCAAGGAATTGTAACGTACAGTCTATAGCAGTGGTGGCGAACCTATGGCACGCATGCCAGAGGCAGCACTCAGAGACCTCTCTGTGGGCACGCACGCCATTGCCCCAGCCCCGCCTCCCCCTGCGGCCCCCTCACCAGCAGCCCCCCCAGAGGAGAGTCGCCTCCAGGTGTGGCCCGTGCAGAGCAGCACAGCCAAGGACATGGCAGCCGTGCAGCAGGGACAAGACTCCGCCCTTGCGCCCTGTCATGCACAGATGATGCTGCGGGAATGCTGGCAGAGGGTGTGGCCGCAATGGCACTGCAGGGCCACCTGGGTGATCTGCAGTGGGCCATGGAGGCGGTAGGTGGCCCTGTGGGTGGGTGGAGCAGGTGGGGGGCGGTTTTGGGGCACTGGGTGTCTAAAAGGCTCGCCATCACTGGTCTATAGACACCATGGTATATATGCTGTGCCAGTAACATTCGCATGTTTTCCCTGTTCAAACATTAATATTGTGGTTTTTTTGACATTTACATTTAAAAGGTCAATTATTTTGAAGTCTCTCAAGATTTGCTTCAATAATAACAAAACATTTTAGCGTTTCCCAGATCACAGGAAGAAAATTTTTGGACTAAGTATTCACATTCCATACCTATCTTTCAGCTTGTCAAAAATAGTTTCAGTGGCTTTACTTTATAGGAAAACACTATTCTTATTAGAATAAAATGAGAATCTAACTGGATTGGATTCTAGATATTAGATGCTAGATATCCAATAAATAGAAATTTAAATCCCCATTCTTCTTTAATACCAACATCTTTAGTGTTTACACTTTGGAATGAACAGGTTCTTTAACCTATATTTATTTTAATGAGTACTATTACAGTTTTTTTTATAAGAAAAAGATTTTGGATTTGAACATGGTGATCTTCGATGTAGCATAGAACTCCTTTTAAATTTATCATAGCAATTTAAAAAATTGACCATGAAAATAATTCATATATATCTATTATAACTTGTTTAAATTATGTTGGCAGGAAAGAAACACATCTCATCCTCTTTGATTGCAATCTACATTTAATCCTTCTGTTTAAATAACTGGAAATGTCACCTAATAATGTTTTACAACAAATTGAACTGTTTGTTTATTATACATTAAGGCAAATAAACTGATGGGGAACATCAGAAATGTACCTTTTTCTTGGATCAGTTGAGTGTAAAGGTATGGAAAATTGCTTTGCCATAAAAATTAACAAAACCAAGAACTGAAAATTCTACATTTATTCAATATATATAATTATTCAAATTTCCAGATAGATTGTCTATACAAATGCAATTCTGCAAATACTGAATAAATATGTTTAAATATTTTTATTTCTCTGTGATAAATTACAGCAAGATTCTATACCCTAACTATTTATGTTCTTAATATAAATAATTATGTGCAGCCAGCTGCACTCAGAATTCCCCATTCCATTCAGATTTCTCCATGCCAATGCTGTGAAGTAAGCATGTACTGAAAGCATTAACATGAGCTAGTTTATATTACAACTATTATCAAAAGTTCATTCATGGTGGAATTGTAATCAGCAACATCCAGATATCAAGTTTTATTAAGAGAGGTAATTCTTCAACAGAATTACAAAACACAGACACATATTGTACCTCTCTGGAATATTACAAGGTTTGCACACACTTAAAAGCAACTTCAGTTGCCTAGAATCAGAGTCTAACAACAGCACTTGCAGTACATCTTGACAATTGAATCGCATGCATCAACATAATATAGCAAAAATAAGTGTCAGCATCTTACTTTAACTTCCACCGTCTTCCCATTGTGGTCAGTATGCCTTTCAAGATAATCTGAAGACAGTAGATCACTGAAACAATAGGAAAAAATTATTTATCAAATCTACAGTATATGCTTCTCAACTCCTCAGAAAAATTACACACAAACACACACACAAACACACACACACAAACACACACACATTATTTTCCACTATATCTCTGTGCTAACCACCTAGTTAAAAGTACCATTTGTGGAGTACAAACCTGATAGAAACTATTGTTTATGTGTGTTCATATATGTGCTAAAAACACTTGACAGGTAACTCCACTAAGCTTCTGTTTCAAATGCAATGTTTTTTTCATCGCAATGAATACAACACCTATATTTAAAGGCAACAATGAAACCAAGCCCTCTATTATACAACATAGATTCCATGACTGCTATCACTCTCACAAACTCTATTATCTAGAAATCAGTTTGCCAATAAAATGCATTACTTTTTTCTAAATATGGCAAAGCAAACAATATGTGGCAGAACTCATTTCTTTTTGCCTTTGGCATTTTAATCCTCTTGTATATATTAATACATTATGAAACATACCTGCGCAACATCATCTTTATTTCAAATATTCTCTCATTGTTATTAAGGTGATTAGCAGTGTGCCTGGCTGAGGAATTCTGGGAGTTGAAGTCCATAAGTCATAAAAGGGCCGAGTTTGAAGACCCTTGTTATAAACCTTCAAACAACTTTAAAAGGGGATAGGAGTTCAGGCCACAGGCATAAAGGGTTTCTCAAAATGTCTAGTATAATGCCCATGGACATTAGGAGGCATGGGCAAAACTTTTTGAGCTTAAAGCAGCTATTTAGAAATAGACTTTTCAACCCTTTTGAAACTCAAACTATCTATTGTGAGGTTGAAACAGTGCTTCAAATTCAAAATGGAGTCTTTTGAGCAGAAATGTCTTAATTTGAAACTTTTTGCATCTTCTAAATATTAGCGAGTTTGCAGGGAATCCTATTTTCTGACTGTGACATGTGTCTATAACATGTGCCTATAAGCAAATTCATACAATATCTAAGTGCACAAGATAGAGGGTATTTTGCAAAGGAAAATACTCACCCACATACTTTCTTTATTTTTAAAAAATATCTCTAGGTTCCACAGAGAGAAAATTACAAGGAAATGCTTTTCAAAGCCATGATTAATGCAATCAACAATTAGTTTGTGAATACAAAGCACAGAATGTAAAGCTCACCTCACACAGGTAAGAATCATCCTGACATTTTATCTAATATCACTTAAGGTAAAAGTATGTAACAAATCAGATTTCTAGAACCTTTTAATGCAATGCATAATATTTCATTCATTTTTATAAGTGGCTGGACAAACAACAGCACAATATTTGTTTTGATGAACTCTGAACCTAAATGTACACATAATTCATTAAACCCAATGGCCAGTTTGATAAATTTTTAAGCAAATAATATATAAATAGTAACTCACCTATTAAATAGCATGATGAAGCTGGGTACATACACAGAAGTACACAAAAACAGTTTAAACCACTCAAGACATCCAAAATATACATTAAATTGTGAGCAGCTAACAGTCTAATGGTTCCTTACTATCACATAATGTTTTGCAATATTATATGTAACAAAGTCCTTTTTATCTGATAGCAAAGTACAAACATAAAATCATCCTGACTGAGTTGAAAAATGCAAGACACCAGGGTAGGAACCGGAAGACCGTAGGCACAAAAGCATGTGGAAGACTTGAGCCAATCACTCTCTCTCACCCCTAATGAAGGAAGCAATGAAAAACCACTTTGGAAAATGTTGACAAGAAACTGCCTGGATTTCTTCAGGCAATCACAAGCAATTAAGTCATGGTTTAAACTCTGCTTTATGTGACTGCTAATGGAAAAACATCAACTATACTCTCTCTGCCTTTCCTGTCTTTGGGGAATAAAGGAAATAGCTGGCAGATTTTCTTACACTGTATTTCCTATTTTTATATAGAATTTACAAAATGCATGGGGGAGGAACTAGAAAATCTTGGCTCTACTATGTCCATAATTCTATCCTGACCATCTTTATACCTGTCATCCCTCTCTATATCTCACTGTATTTTAAATATTAATGCCCTTGGGTCGATTTTTTCCCCATTGTGACTTCTACCATTGTTAGTATGGATAAACCTTTAAGGATTAACAGCATATAGGTAGTCCTTGAGTTACGACAGTACTTGGGACCAGAATTTCCGTTGCTAAGCAATATGATCATAAAGTGCAAGTCATGTGACCACATTACTTAATAATGGAAATCCCAACAATCTGCATTACTGTGGCTAGGTGAATCCCACTCTTGTGGAAAATGAAAGGACTCTTACGAATTCCAGAGGGTCTTAGTAGAGAGGTTTATTGCGCAGGTTCAGAAGCAATAGCAACCAAGCAATTCTGAACCCCGAGGGCGGGTTCAGAATCTAGTTTTATACTATCCTTTTTTAAGGAACAAAAAAATACACATGGTAATATACATTGTAATTATTATGTTCACTTCTCATGGGTATACAATGGGTGGTTTGATACATACATTGTATCCATGCGCAATGCACATTAGGTTAGTCACATACTACTGACACATCATTTTTCTGGTGATTGTTCATTATTCCACCTTATTCCCCCCTTTGGAAGTTTTCTTACTTAAACTTCCATCATTCGTCCTCCAATTCAGGATCTTTAGAGGGCAACATTTTATATTCCCATAAAGCTAACATTGTTTCATGTTTTGCAGTTAATTGGGCTGTACTTTCTGAGATCCTTCGAATCATTGCCACAACACAGGGGAGTAAACAGGGAATCAAAATACATCCTAGGATTAACAAGACTGCTATAACTATGATGGTTTGTAGGCCTGGTAACTTTGGCCACCATCCTGAAAATATGTCTTCCAAATTAAATCCTTTCCAGGTTTGCACTGGAACATGAGCTAGTTTGACCATTTTATCTGTTATGTCCTTCAACACTTTTCTACTTTCATCTATTTCGATGCAACAGTTTGTTAGGTTGAATTTTCCACATACCCCTCCTTCTTTGGCCAACAGATAATCCAAGGCTAACCTATTTTGCATAATAAATGTCCTGGATTTCACATTTTCTTTGGCCAATTCAGTTAATCCCTTCACAGTCTCATTGGTAATTAACTCTACCAACGCTTGTAACCTAATGAGTCTGTTAAGCATATAAATAGGGGTACGGTATCCATACATTTTATCCTCAGCCCAAGTAGCCGGGCCATAAGCTTGGATAATGCGGCAAGATGGCCATTCATATTCTCGCCAAGTGACTCCTGTGCATTGGGTGTATGCTTTCAGTTCCCTTCTTTGTCTTATATTGCCAACTTCATCATAGATGGGAACACCAAGAATTTGCTTAGTTTTTAATGGTAACAGGAAAAATCCTGGTCAAATTATTCTCAATACACAAGATCCACACCAGTTCTTAGGTAATTGTCCGTATGCCATTTTTCCGCAAATCCAATACATTCCATCTGGGGCTAGCCAAGGGAGACTGGTATTTGTGGGGTCTTTTAGATATGGCATCCCAGATACATTAGTAAAGGCATAATGATCCATAGTAGTAGTTTCGTTGGTTCCAGACCACCATTTACTGTTTTCCCAAGTCCCTGTGCATAGGAGGTTACCTACTGCTACGCAAGATTCTGTTTTGTTCCTTAAGTAGCATACATGTCCTATCACGTTGGAAGTGAGAGTCCAATTGCCATCTTTCCTGCTCGTATAGGTTAAACTATTATTCTCAGACATTTCTAGTACCTTGGTATAATTTAACTCTTGTGCCTCCCATGGCCATTTTTCTCCCATATTTGTTCCACCACACACAAAACAGTTGGACACGTTTAAAGTATGGGCAATATCTTCAGCTAACTTAACAAAGGTATTGGTTACATGTCTAGGTATTTCAGGAATATTTAGTTTCTCCATCTCCTCATAATATGACCAAAATAATAATTTTTGTTCTGATCTTTCGGTTGCAGCTATGATTTTGATTTCCACCTCTGATATTGGGTCGTAGCCGTTGGCATCTATTCCTATCCCAAACATCCAATTTAGTCTTTCCCATTTATTTTGTTCCAGGAACCAACTGCCATTCTTGACTGTGAGAGTCACCAAATTACAGTTATCCCTTCCACAAGAGTCTGCTTGTGTATTATTCTTTTCAAACAAGATGTGCTCCATCTCCTTCGGGTCTTGGGTATACCACTTGACACATGACCACCACTTACATCTGACCATGGAAACTGCACACTCATCCGGTGGGCACAAATACTTATGGTTTGGAATATAGCTGTGGATTCGACTGATCTCTCCGCAACCATCTATTGCGGCCCAATAATTAGCTGCCTTACAAACATCAAAGGTTACGCTAAAACTGGAGTGTGGATTGGATTTCCATTGAGAAATCCCTAGTAGTGCCTGGTCCCTAGAGCTCCCATCTGATTTATGTGTTCGGATTTGTAAGGCCCAACTATCAGGATTAGACTTCGGGTTATAACACTGATCTTGGACCCCTTTTCTACAAACTTTATATGTAGTTTTATTGTATGTACAGGAGCTAGGGGAGCTATCTTGGCACCTTTCTGGTTTCATTGTATAATAAATCAAAGTCTTAGTTATCTGGCTTCTTGCATCTTGATGCAATTTTGACAATCCTTGTTTCCCTGTGTTTTTGTTCTTTCTTTGTGTGTACTACTCAATAGTTTTCTATTAGAGGGTTTCTGCAGTATGACCTCTCGTGTAGCCATTGCACTGATTTGTATAGGAATGTGTGTGCTTTTAACAATCTCAGTGTTTCGAGCAAGAGCTGTCAACAGCTTGTGTGAAGTGGTAACAGGTACATTGTGCAAGTAGCATTGTACTCCTTTTGACCCGCTACACTTATTCAGGGTGACATCCTCACTATATTTACAAGGGTCTAAATCAATGGCACAAGATTTAGGTCGCCCTGTTACATATATAAGGGTTCCTTCCCTTCTACACTCATCACAGATTCCCCCATATATTCCTCATATTAAATAACCAACAGGTATTATGATCTGTAGAATCCTCATGTCTTCCACCATGCGTAGAGAGACAGCTTCCGGAGTGTCTCAGCAAGGTCTGATGTTCACACCGTGTGTTGAGAACCCGTTGCCAGTAGGGTTCGACAGGGTGTATTTCTTGTAAATTTTAACACTAAAGGTTTTGTCAGTTTTATCCACCTTGTAAGTTACTGGATCGGCAGGTGCAGTTGCTTTCAGTCTACTCCAGTGGACCCATGACTTTCCCTCCAAGGTTTTTACTGCCAATGGAGAACACATGACAACAGTATATGGTCCTTTCCATCTTGGGCTCAAGGGATCTGATTTCCAGTGTTTTACCCATACTCTATCTCCTGGTTTGAACCCATGTGTCGCCATGACCACTGGAGGGGCTGTTGTTCCATCATATAATGGTGCAAGTTTGAAACAGCTAAATTATGAAGCTGTAACTGGTATAACAATTTCTGTTGGTCTATTCCCCCCTTATGAGCCAAGTCCAGCCAGCCCTGACTGTCAGGTTTAAATAGACAAGGGGGACGGCCAAACATGAGCTCTTAAGGGCTAAGTTGCAATTTAGTGCGGGGGGCCAGTCTGAGTGCATAAAAAACCATAGGCAAAATGTCTGGCCAATGGAAATGAGTTTCCAAACAAAATTTGGTAATAAGGGTTTTAATTGTGTGGTTAGCACGTTCCACCTTACCAGCTGATTGGGGGTGAAAAGCACAATGAAATCTCCATTTAATACCTAATCCTGGGCTAAAGCCTTATTAATTTGGTGTACGAACTCAGGGCCATTATCTGATGAAATCTTAGAAGGGCAACCAAATCTAGGAATAATTTCTTTAAGAAAGATTCTGGCAACCTGTATAGTTTTCTTATTTACAGTCGGAAAGGCCTCAATCCACCCTGAATAGGTATCAATTATAACTAGCAGGGCTACAAATTTCTTACTCTTAGGCATATCAGTAAAATCAACAATGACATAGTCCATTGGAAAATAAGCGATTGGTTGTTGACCAGGTGGTACTATCAGTCCTTGGCGAGCATTTGTTTGGGCACAAATGGAACATTGAGAACATTTGGGCCGTTAGTGAAGAAGCAAAGTGAAGATAGAACAATCGTTCAAGCTGCTGTAATAATGCAGTTTTTCCCAAATGATGTTGCTGATGGGCCTGAAAAATAAGGGGGCGGGCAAGCGCGAGAGGAACAGCAATGCGTCCATCGGGAAGGGTGTACCAGCCTTTAACCAGTTCGGCTTGTACATCCTGCTTCAATTTTTGGCTTTCCTCTTTCGTATATGTTGGGTCAAGTTTTTCCAAGTAAGTGTCTAAATACATGAACCTGGTGACATCTGACTGGAGGGGGGGCTTCTAACGCAGCTCTTTTGGCTTCTTTGTCTGCCTTCCTATTGCCCTGGGTAATAAGGCTTGAGTCTTTTTGATGTTGAGGACAAAGGATGATCGCAACTTTAGACGGTAACTGAGTCGCCTTAATAAGTCTTTTAATCAAAGTTGCATATTGGATGATCTTGCCTGTGGACTCCAAATATCCTCTTTCTTTGTAGATGGCGGCATGTGCATGAATTGTCAAAAATGCATACTTACTGTCTGTATACACATTTAAAATTATTCCTGCAGCTATTTCCAATGCTCAGGTTACGGCATATAATTCCGCAAATTGTGCACTTGCTTGGCTAGGTAATTGTGCTGATTCTACAGTTGCAGTTTGGGAAACAATTGCGTATCCAGAGCATCTAATTCCTTGATCCATAAAGCTGGATCCATCGGTAAACCACTGAAAGTCTGGATTATGCAATGGTTGGTCCGTAAGGTCAGGTCTGCAAGAATATTGTAGTTCTATTGTTTGCATGCAGTTATGCACGGGCATAGTTTAATCTGGTATTGGCATAAGAGTGGCCGGATTGAGAGTAGAGCACTGTTGCAGTGTAACTTGTGGATTTTCTAATAAAAGAGCCTGTATTTTATGCATTCTTTGATTGCTAATCCACAAATGTCCCTTATTGTCAATAATCGTCTGCAGGGCATGACTAGTACAAACAGCCACTGGAGCAGAAAAGGTTAACTTATTTGCCTCCTGTAATAGCAGCATAACTGCTGCTAAAATTTTTAAACATTGTGGCCCTCCTTGTGCTGCCATATCTAATTGCTTTGACAGATAAGCAACTGGGCGATTCCACTTTCCCTGCTTTTGGGAAAGGACTCCTAAAGCCACATTCTGCCTCACATCGACATAAAGTGAAAATGACCTAGATATATCAGATAGTCCTAGAGCCGGCACTGTAGTCAGAGCTTGTTGAAGGCGTTTCATTGCTTGCGTTTGCTCCTGTTGTCACAAAAGAGGTTCCTTTTCTGGTCCTCTTAAAACTTGGTACAATGGTTTAGCTGTGAGAATGAAATTAGGAATCTAAATCCTACAGAAGCCCGTAATCCCCAAGAAGGCTCTAACTTCCTGTTTTGTTTGGGGGATGGGAATCTGTAACACAGCTTGCTTTCTCTGGGGGCCCAGAGTTCTTTGTCCTTGTGATAGTTCATAGCCTAAATACATTACAGTCCTTTGAACTAATTGTGCTTTCCTTTTGGACACTCTGTAGCCACAGTCTTGTAACATCCGAAGCAGTCTGGATGTGTTTTCAAAGCAATCCTCCCTGTTTTGTCCAGTTATCAGAACATCATCCACATATTGAAAGCAACAGTCCTCTTGTCTGACTAACTTCAAATATGCAAGATCTAGGGCTAAAGCTTGGCCAAAACACATAGGTGAATTCTTAAAGCCTTGTGGTAGTCTAGTCCAGGTATATTGAGTCTTAACTTGTGTTTTTGGATTAGCCCATTCAAATGCAAAGATCGGCTGACAATTCTCAGCTAAAGGTATGGTGAAAACGCATCTTTTAAGTCCACAACTGAAAACCATTTAGCGGATGCGGGTATTGTATTCAAAAGAATATATGGATTAGGAACAGTCGCGTGTAGGGTTAAGGTCAATTTATTAACAGGGCAGAGATCCTGCACTGGTCTCCACTGTCCGTCGGGCTTACAAACAGGTAGAATTGCAGTATTCCAGGGTGACTGAATTTTTCTAATGATTTTTACTATCAAATATTTTTGGATTAATTCTTGAATGGCAATAGCAGCCTCTGAAGTACAATATCGTTGAGGCACTCTAACAGGATATGCTTGCGGTTTTAGTTCCACTATAACGGGCGTGGCATATTTCGCAAATCCAGGGGGGTTATCCTCTGCCCACAGGAGTGGGACATTAAATTGTTGCCACTTGGTGCTATCTGGTTCTTCAGTCATCACCATTAGGCGCTATATTTCTTCTACTGGGTGGCGCACTTAAATTAATTGCTTCCCATTGTCAAAGGAAATAGTTGCCTTTAACTTATTTATCAAATCTCTTCCCAATAATGGGACTGGACAGTCTGGGACATATAAAAATTGATGTTCAATGATTCCTTGTCCCACTTGGCATACAGGGGTTCCAGGAGTGGTCGAGATTGAGTTTCTCCAGATACTCCCTGAATTTGGATGGTCTGGTTTGATGGCTTGCCAATAGATTTATTTAGATCTGGTAGCTCCCGTGTCAACTAACATTGGGACAGTCTGTCCTCCCACCCGTATTTTAACAATGGGCTCCAGGGGTGGGACCATAGAACCCGGTCCTCTTCAGTCTCCCCATTCCATGTCGGCTAAGCCGATCATGTTTTCTTCTCTTTCTTCCGTCTGACTGGAATAGACTGGATGCCCTCTTCCCCTGAAGGTTCCCCTACAACTTCCTCGGAAAGTCCCTCTAAATCCTCTTCCTCGTCCTCTTCCATACTGGCGAAATTGTCCCTTAGATTGGCCATTCCTCTTGGGGCACTCCCTTTGCCAGTGTCCTTCCTGTCTACAGATGGCACATTGGTTGGGTCCAATACGCATCCCCCCCAAGGCCACTGCTAACATTTCAACCTTCTTCTTCTCTTTCTGATATGACTTACGCTCTTCTTCCTTTTTACGGTTACGGAACACTTTCTGAGGTATTTCCATGATCTCTGCTATATTCTTCCCTAATGCCCCTTCTGTGCGTTGTAACTTTTTCTTTATGTCTGGGGCACTTTGGGTGATAAATCTTTCAATTAGGAGTGGGCGATTTTGTGCCACCTCCATATCAAGACCTGTGTTTACTTTATAGGCTTCTATCAGTCGGCTGAGAAAAGCGGTTGGTGACTCATTTTTATCTTGCCAAATATTAGTTACTGCAGCATAATTAACTGGACGAACTGCGGCTTCCCTCAGAGCTTCTAAACATAAAAGTCGATAATTCCGCAACAAAGTTTGGTGTTGTACATCGTTAGCATTCCAGTCTGATCTTTCTTCTACTGCTTCAGTATCCCTGTCTGCTTGATAATTCGCTCCCCCATCAGGATGTCGGCGGGCAAGTACCTTTAATTTACCTAACCTATATTTCTCTCTCCCCTCCATATCCAGTAAAGTAGAAATAAGTTGTTGCATATCATCCCACGTGGGGTTATGTGTCTGGATAATGGTGGAGAATAGGTCTATTACTTCTTGAGATTTTTCTGAAAATGGTCCATATTGCCGACACCAATTGAGTAGATCAGTGGTTGTAAAGGGAACATACTGGAGCATTGGAACATTGGTGTTGTTTGGTCCAGGGACCAAAACTTCTCTTAGAGGGGCTATCATTTCTTCTATTTTTACCCTTGTATTACTTCTAGTTCGACTAGAAACTGATGTTTTGCTGTCATCACTATCCAAGTCCTGGTCTTTCTTTTTAATAATTTTCTCTTTCTTTATCTTCCTTTTCACACCGGCTTCTGGTTGAAGGTGGACTTCATTTATTTCAACCGGAGGGGGTAGAATTTGCGGATATATCCCCCCTTCTTCTTCTCTTCTAGGAACATAGGGCGGGGGCCTGGCAACTTCCTCCCTTTCTTCCTGGCTCAAAATCTTAGCTTTCGTCTGAGGTTTGGCTTTTTGGTTTGCCAAATATATTTTAGCACATTCTATCTGACACTTTGCTAACCATCGAGGCTTTTCTTCAATATTGATCTGCCATTGGTCTATATAGGGATATTGGTCCCAATGACCACTTCCAGTCACAATTTGATGAACCCGTGCCACGAGTTCGGAATTCGCCGATCCCTCTTTGGGCCACCCTATGCCGAAGGTGGTCCATTCAGATTCACAGAACCTTTTTAATATGGCTGGATTTGGTCGTGGGTCCCCATAATCCCTAGAAAACCCCTTTTTGAAATTTCCCAACATACACTGAAGCGGCGTCTGACCAACGCCCTTCTTAGTCTGGCTTCCTCCCATTTCTTTCTAACACACTACCACTGACCCGGAGTACCGGACATTCCAACGGTCACTCTTCGGGAAATGCGATGGTTTAACCACCCACACAATCCTACCTGTTGAAGACTTAAGGACGCTGCCTTGTCTTCTAGGGGGTGATCAATCCCCTCTTCCGATCCAAACGGGATCAGGTATCCCCTTTTATAATACTTGCCTGCAGGCGTTCCGGACCCTTCCGTGGATTCAAGACCCGTCCACTACCCTCTGTGGATCCTTGACTGGAGTGCTTCGCTGGCGGGTGTGTTCCCCTCTCATCCCACTGTGGTCTCCCCATAGACAAGGGCCGCGGAGCCAGCTTGGAGGAGTCGTCATTAGGAGAGGGGCTTCTCACCAGGGCAGTCCGTCTGGAAGGTCAATGGCCTTTTCCTAAGAGTCCCGGTGGAGTCGCCAGATTTCTTGTGGAAAATGAAAGGACTCTTACAAATTCCAGAGGGTCTTAGTAGAGAGGTTTATTGCACAGGTTTAGAAGCAATAGCAACCAAGCAATTCTGAACCCTGAGGGTGGGTTCAGAATCTAGTTTTATACTATCCCTTTTTCAGGAACAAAGAAATACTGTACACATGGTAATATACATTGTAATACATTATGTTCAGTTCTCATGGGTATACAATGGGTGGTTTGATACATACATTGTATCCATGTGCAATGCACATTAGGTTAGTCACATACTACTGACACATCATTTTTCTGGTGATTGTTCATTATTCCACCTTACCACCATTTCTTAGACGAGGACCCAAGCTATTCTTAGCTTGGTCCTTTCCATCCACAAGGCTTGGTAAGATAAGGATCTGCCTTTCTTCAATTTGTCCTACCAACCCATCTCCCATCTCTGTGCCTTTGGTTGCCAGCCTACTCCTGCCACAAGCTGCCCCTGCTGCTCAAGCTGTCCACCATACCATGCAGCAATACTGTACTGGAAAAGTTCTTTCTCTGTGGCATCTTCCTTCATACTAGTATAGCCAGGATTTCCCCTGCAAATGGAGGCTTTGGGCAGGGCATGAGAGAAGCTCCGGTTGCAATGGCTCAAAAGGAGGCAGCATCAAAGAGGGATATAGTCAGCACAGCAGTGCGACGCAGTGTCATGGGCACTGTGGCAATGGGCAGGTCAGTTGGCAACATTGAGAAGAAAAGGCGGTTGTAAGTGCAGGTGAGTTTAAGTGGGCTAGGGTTTGCTCACATGAGAACAGGGAATAGTCAGAGCTTCAAAATGGCCCTAAGTCTCTTTGTTCAGCCCCCCTGTAACTTCAAATGGTTGCTGAACAAATTGATATTAAGTGAGAATTACCTGTTCTTTCTAATTTTTGTTACAACTGCTTTCTGGAAACTGTTATCCATTCTATTTTATCAAGAAATTGGTGGCTTAACTTGCTCCAATCACTATATCATATTAATGATCTACTTAATTTAAGTTATCTAATTAGGTCTAGAGATTAAGCCTTTGAGCTAGAAACCAGGAGACTTGGGCCCAAAGCTGACTAGGTGACTTTGAGTGACTTAAGCTCTCTTAATCCTAAGAAGGAGACAATGGCAAACCACTTCTGAAATCTTGCCAAGAAAACTGCTGGGACTTGTCTAAGGAATCATCAGGAGTCAGCAATGACTTGAAAGTACACAGACTTCTTCTTGTGCCATATCCGTTATCGGACGTTGGCGATCATGTTGGCGATCCTGTTTTTATCAGCAGCCGCACGAAAAAGTGCTGCTGAGTTTTGTCCAAACCAGTCCCTTAGTACATAGACACATAGAGGGAAAGAGAGAGAGGAGAGGGAGGGAGGGGAGAAAGATGGGGGGAGAGAGAAGCTATCTAACTCAATTCAAGAGCTGACTGGGTAGATAGAATCAATACAACACAGTCAGAGACTAATCATAGGTACCTAAATTTCTTTGTAGTTGCTGAATTATATTAAATATTCATCGGTTGCTGGACTACAATATTTAAAAATAAATTCTTGATACGTCATCAGCACTCTTGTCAAGAAAGAAGAAAGGACATGTTTGTTTCTTCTTAAGAAGAACCAGAGAAGATTTTTTTTTAAAAAAAGCTGAAGTACAGGAATAATTTTCAGTAGAGTAGTCCTCCAGGAGCAAAGCTTTCTTTGTGGTTTCCACAACTGAAAGTCAGAGGATGAGAAAATCCTAAAGCACAGCTGCTATGGAGATGAGGTACTAGGCAGAAAACATGTTTAAGAATGAAACACACCTGTGGCTTAGTTCTTTGAAACATAAACCCATTCTCTGGATAAAAATGATGGCATACAAAACAATATACAATTAGGTTCCAAAAAGTATTTTATAGCAAACACATGTGCACTTGAATTTTTACAAGGGAAGTCATAAATGTTAATAAAATCCAGAGCACTATTATATCTGAGTTCTTGCTTAAACCCATAGAGTTTAATGTATAACTATATTATTTATAATTTTATTTTGAAGCTTCATCAGTCAGCCTTTGTATTCTAAGTTCTCAACTGAACTGAAGCAATGTAAGTCATTTCTTATATGTTATCTTTGCCAATACATATGTTATTATTCATATTATGAATGTTTAAAATTGCTATTAACAAAACTTTTTCTTCTTTCAATCATTTTTGGTTTTTATCAATGGTTTAATTTTTAGAGCATAAATACAGAGATTGACAATATTGTGACATCAAAAATGCCTCCAGAACACTCTTTGGAGTGGCACCAATTTTTTTTGCCAAAACAAAATCCACTTTTCAGCTAATTCAACAAGCCAAAATAGAATGTTCTTCCTGCGCCAACTCAGAAAGCTCAGACTGCCCAAGGATCTGCTAATACAGTTCCACAGAAGAATTACTGAGTCTGTTATTTGTTCCTCAGTAACTGTCTGATATAGCACAGCAACCAAACAAGACAGGCACAGACTTCAACAGATAGTTAGGACTGCAGAAAAAAAAAATCGCAACCAGCCTGCCTTCCATTGAGGGTCTGTATGAACCAGAAAGAGGGCAGAGAAAATATCTACAGACCCCTCACATCCTGGACATAATCTATTTCAACTTCTCCCTTCAGGATGTCTCTATAGAGCATTGCATGCCAAAGCAACTAGACACAAAGATATTTTTCTCCCATGCTACGCTGAACAATTAATTCCCATATTTCTCATCTTTTCATCTCTCCCACTATCTTCTCCTATTGGTTTCTTATGATTTATCAATTGTTATTTGTAAATTATGATTAATGATTGTAACTATGATTTATGATCTATTACTATTAATACTTGCTGTTTATATGTACACTGAGCTTATACATTGGAGACAAATTTCTTGTGTGTCCCATCACACTTGGTCAATAAAGAATTCTATTCTATTCTATTCTATTCTATTCTATTCTATTCTATTCTGCTAAAATACAACATGGAGAGGAGAATTGAGCTGATCTTAATTATATAACCACAAACCCCAGAACAAGACCATAAGACCTTAAGTTCCTGCCCATCAATCACCTTTATAGGCACACATTTAATTAGGAAGAACCAAAAGCAAGCAGTTCGACTAAAAAAAATCCCAAAGGAAGAAACAGTTGTCAAAATGCCTAAACACATCTTACTGTGTGGCCCAAAGGCATTATAGCTGAATCAAAATAACTAAATGACAAAATATGGGTGCAACACACTGTGCCCATTTTTTGTCTGTTATATCAGACACAAGTAAAAAAGGGGTGGTCAATCCTGGGAAGACCTCTGAGGCATTTAAGAGCCAAGGACTGTTTTCAAATTCAAAGTTCCAAACAGCTTCACCTTGAGCCCAAACAAATCCAGGCAGTACTGCCAATTGCTTAGTAAGCCACTCACAAGCTGAAGATGGAAAATAGTTGGTTACTATTATTGATTTACTGGCTACAAAATCATTCCACCAAGAAAAAAAAAAGATAAAGTGACAAAATGAGAATCAAATGAGTTTGCTAAAAGTGATCCCCTAGAGCAGGGGTGTCAAATTGCCAGCCCGTAGGTCGGTTGGATCATATGGAGGCCACGGAGGAGAGGGAGAGGAGAGATGTTCAGTAATCCCAAGAAAGAGAAAATCTATTACTGTATTTTTGTCATGATATTACATATTTCCATTAAAGTAGAATTTAAGTGTACAATCTTGAAATGATCTCCAAATGCCTTTCTGTCATATGGTGCCTCATATAATTTAAATTATGGATTTAAATTTTAAAATATAGAGTTAAACAATACATAACTTTAAATAATTGTTTTAAAGTAAAAATCAGGTTTATCAAGATGAAGAGATTATGGTTAGTATTTCAGACAAACAACAATAAAGTGTTCTTTTTTTAGTTTGAGGGCAAGTATATAGAGAGAACCACATTGGCAATGGAAATAATCAGTTTTAAATTCTGTAGGAAAATGAAATCAGTTGCAATTTGTTCCTGCAATCTGTTCAGACCAAGTTTGGAGTTTATTAGACAACCCATAAACCCTTGCTTCATCTTTTCAGAGACATTTTTTTACCAGATTCTTCAATATTTTTAACCATGACACAGTTTCTACAGGTAGTCTTCAAATTACAATCACAAATAACATTGGAATTTGTGTTGTAAATCGAGGCACCAAATATGATTAAGCCCAATTTTTCAATGATTTTATAGTAGTCATTAAGCGAATCACACAGTTGTTAAATCTATTCCAATGGGCGTTTTTTTGCTGGAAAATGGGAGAAAATGTTACAAATTGTGGTCAGGATACTGCAAATATTGTAAATGCGAGTCATTTGCTAAGTGCCCCAAAAAAGTTACGTGACAGGGAGGGGAGATTTACAACATTTTACGATAGTTGCAAGTGCTTTATGGACTGTAAAGTCCCTTTCTGAGGCCATCATACCTTCAAATGATCATTAAATGACTGGTCACGAGCTGAGGATTATCTGTAATATGCAGCCTTCACTGGAAAAGCTGAGATACATTCAGAGATATATCTGCCTTTAAAATAGCCCATGTCGAATTGTATAGCACAAACTTCAGTGCAGGAAATGTTTTACCACATTTTGTATTATGTCATAATTTGTTTTATAATAACTTTTATGTCACATTTTCCCCCCTAAAATTTACCAAATTTCTATTCTACAGGAATTATTGGGACATGACCACTGAAGTAAAGACAAGGATAGAGAAATCTCGAACAGCATTCTTCAAAATCAAAAAAGGTCTTCTGCAGTCACGACATAAGCCTAAGACTGAAAATCAGGCTTGTCAGATGCTATATTTTTTTCTATCCTGCTCTATGGAGTAGAGAGTTGGTCTCTGAAAGAAGGCCACCTGAAGAAACTAGAAACTTTTGAAATGTGGATTTACAGGCGGCTGGTACATATAAGCTGGGTTGACAAGATCAGAAATGAGGAAGTGATAAGCCGCCTGGGAAAGCCAAGGGAAATTATCAAAACAATTAAAAAACGAAAATTAGAATATTTCAGACATGTGATGTGACACCCAGAAAAATACGGCATATTCCATTTAATCCTCCAGGGAAAGATTGAAGGCAAACAAGGTCCAGGCAGAAGAACATCATGGCTTCAAAATCTAAGGGACTGGTTTGGACAAAACTCAGCAGCACTTTTTTGTGTGGCTGCTGATAAAAACAGGATCGCCAACATGATCGCCAACGTCCGATAACAGATATGGAACAAGAAGAAAACAGGAATTATGGGTCCCAGATTTTGGACACATTCTGTAAGTTTGACGTACCTTGGTTCAAAAATGAACCTCTAAATGAATCTACATAAAAGTGTATTATCCGGATGATTTGCCAGTGCTCATAAGCAGCGTTTGTGATTTGGTTTCCCTCTGCTAAGAGATGTACTCTTCGCTCCCTATTATTTTCATCTGGTATTTCTCCCACAGATGGCAACAAAGCAGTTCAGAAAAATTCTGAATGTTCTTCCAAGAAAGTCAATTTTTGGGCTAGTGAGAATCATTTCAATTGTATTTTAAAAAGAAGGAACCGTTTCCCCAAATAACAAGTGGCATAATTTTTATACTAGTCAGGAATGAGAAATTCAACTTTTGCACAAGCAGAATTTCAGAGCCATGCCAACATTGTCAAGGAGCTTTGCTTCCAAAACAGACTGATACTGGAGGCTGGATTTATACAATAAATAGGCCAAACCTCTAAGAAAACTAAGCCTCATCATCAGGAAGTGACATTTTCAGTGTCAGCAATGGTGAGGAGAAGGTTTGGTGAAGAACAGAAAGGATGATGAGGGCCACAGTGAACTGAAATCTATGGCACATGAGGGGAAAGATACTCTGCTACTCAATGTCTCTATTCAGGCCTGTAAAACCTTCCAATCTTTCAAATGGGCTTTGGGCATGAAACAGCTTACTTCCGTGGAGAATTTTTTCTCCATCAAGGTGGGAATGAACTACCTACTATATTGTAAAGGAAATTTTGATCACTGGACTAGGTTATATCTTTTGAATTTGGCCACTTCAGGTTTTTCTTTGTTTGGGGGTGTGTGTTTTTTCTGGATGTTTCAGAGCTTAAGGGTCCTTGCATATGACAGGATAAAGCTTGGGATCAGCATATATCAGAAGCTGCTGACAATGAATGGTGCCAAATGGCTTTCCAAAGATAGCATCTATATAACTTCAAATTAAATTATATCTGTTAAGTCCGAAGAATAATGGCGCTTGAGACGAAGCATTTCTAACAAGTCTTTATTCTCTGCTTCCAATCTACGAACAACCCGAGCAGAGGCACGCAGGCCTCTATTTATACCTTCTGATCCCCGGGCAAATCCAACCAATCACAAGGCGGTCTTTTCCCGCCTTGCGCATGCGCGCAAGGCCGGCGCCACTCAGTCTGGTCCCGGGCAGCATTTGCAAATGCCCAGGACTCTTGCAACGTCCCGAGCCTGCTTTTGCAGGCTCAGGACACAACACCCCTCCCCTCTAGATGAAATAATACTGCGCCCACATGGACGCCATCATAGTGATGGTTATATAATTAACTGTTGAGTTAAAGTCACACAGTGTGTGTAAGATTTGGGACTGTTCCGTCGTACAGAGACCCAATAGCCCCAACATCGTTTACGTAGAGTCAACCAGCCAGGACCTCTAGTTTAGTTATTGCAATTAACATGCTCACCTTACGTAATCTGCAAGGTATTTGGGAGGGCCTTTGACCCTGAGCGACCTTCTCGGACCTGGGGAACTTGTAGTGTTTTCCCCGTTGCTTCCCACACTAGGTGAATTTCCCTGTGGTTGTCTTGTGACTTCTGTTTGACTTTCCTGCCCGTCTCCTAGGCTTGAGAAGTCAGAACTCTGTTGATCGCTATACCTGGTTGACCTACCACCTATGGAGTTTTCCAACCCCTCTGAACTCATCTCCGTGTTTCCTGACGGAGTGTGGTTTTCCTGGCTCCTTCCTGTAGTGTGAGGGTTTAGGGATGCCTCCCTGTTAGCCCTTATGCGTGGGGACATCCTTCTATGAGCCATTTCAGCAAAGGACGTGTTCCCCCTCTGTTTTGCCTGCTCTCTTGCATGTTGTGAGTTGTGAGTATGCTCCCAGTTATTCTCCGTGTCTGGAGTATTGTTTGTGAGGTGTGGATAGTTAGTATACCTCCGGTGGGACTCCCAGGCTGGAGTGTGTGTGGGGGTGTCTGTGTGCCCCCGTCCCCATGAATTGCTACCAGAATCTCCTGTGGAACTTGGGTGTTGAGTGCCCGTGTCGTTCCCCACAACCATTGTTGGCAGCAGATTCTGATTCCCAGAATGCATTCCCCATTCCTCCTCCCCCCCCTAGAGGAGACTGAGGAGGAACCCCAGGCGAGTCCCGCCTCACACGTAGTTGATCAATGTGGCGGCGAAGAACGCGGCCGTCTTCCAGGGACACCTCGTAGGACAGAGGCCCCGAGACCTTGCAGACCACAGCCGGGACCCAGAGGTGTCCAGGCCCGTAGTTCCTGGCCCAGACAAGATCGCCTTCACACAGGACCCGTGGTGGGTGGGGCTGAGACACCTGTGAAGCTACATGCTCCGGATGCAGCCTGTCCAATTTAGTCACGAGCCGACGACCCCAACGGAGTTCAGCCGGGCACTTACCCGTGGCAGTCAGCCAACCTGTGATGCCAATTGCCGTAAGTCAGCTTCTTGAGGGTGTCCTTGGCGACGCGGACCATCCGTTCAGCCAGACCGTTGGTGGAAGGATGGAAAGGAGCCGAAGCAGCGTGGCGGATCATGTTGGCCTGTAGAAATCCCTGAAACTCAGTAGAAGTAAATTCAGGACCGTTATCTGACACCAGAACATCTGGCAGCCCGTGTGCAGCAAAAATGTTTCTCAACACTTGAATAGTCTTGGCAGCTGTGGTAGAAGACACAGGCATGACCTCCAGCCACTTGGAATGGCTATCAACAACAACCAGGAAGAATTGTCCCTGAAAGGGCCCAGCGTAATCTATATGTATTCTAGACCATGGGGTGTGTGTTTCCTCCCACCTGTGCACAGGGGCCTGGGGAATTTCAGGCCTGGACTGCTGGCATGCATGACACCCATGTACCTGGGCCTCGATGGCCCGATCAATGCCAGGCCACCACAGGTGGCTGCGCACAAGCGCCTTCATCCTGACGATTCCAGGGTGGCCCTCATGTAATGAAATCAAGATTCTAGCCCTCAAGGAGGCCGGGATCACAACTCTCGATCCCCACAGGAGGCAGCCATTGAAAGTGGACAACTCGTGCCTCTTGACCCAAAAACGTTGAAAATCCTCCGCAGGGCACCTGTCAGGCCAACCTGACAGGACCCATGACAGCATGCATTTGAGCGTGTGGTCAGTGGCAGTTTCCGCAGCCACATCCCTAGCATTGAGGGGACACTCAGGCAACTCCTGAATGGACAATATGTGTACAGCAGGAGCGGGATCAGGCTCCACAGTAGGCAATGGCAGCCTACTCAATGCATCTGCATGACCCATTTCCTTGCCAGGCTTGTGGACCAGTGAATAGTCATAAGCTGACAGGAAGATGGACCAACGCAGCATACGAG